>NC_047650.1:43846984-43857798 GCF_902201215.1 Prunus dulcis
TAGCCCTATCACGATGCAAAATTGCTGCGCCGTGAATTGGATGACCTTCTTGCCAACAATGAATTTGATCCCGTTCAGTTGGGAAACTGTCTTGGGATCAGCTTTCCTGAGCAGCAACCCGTGGACAATCGGAGAAGTCCACTTGAGGTCCTCAATCCCTAGGAGATGACCAAAACAACTCTGTTCAAACATTTGCAGCTGTTGTTCAGTGAATTTCTCCTTGATCGTAGTGATTGCCGTCTTCGTATGGGATAACGACAATGCTTTCCCTTGGAATTTTTGTTCCTCCGTAATCATCAACTTCATTTCACCAACCATATTTCCCTGCATGCCAATATTATAAACAGAATTTCAGTCGGTTGCAATCTACACAATAACAAGCAATAAACAATCACCACTTATGAACAGCCTATTATAGGATATGAAGTGAAACAAATTCAAAAAATACATATCATAAACAAAACCCCAGCTATTTACAACTGACCTCCTCATTTAATGGCTCAAAGCCAAGTTTCAACACACCCAGTACTCTACCACTCCTGCATAATATAATATCTAAACACACATCTCAACACACCATATAATCACACCATCTAATCATGAGACAGCTTCAGCTAGAATGGGAATGTGCGGTAGCACAAGCCTAATTGACAACAATTCAGGAGTAACAATATAAATCTATCTGACTAGAAAGAGTTTAAAAAAACAACAAGATATCGGGAAACAATTTATTCACTTCAAGGTATAATGTAATGGAACATCCTATGAATTAGTGGCAACCACAGAACTGACTCTACTATGGCCCTCCTTTCAAATGTAAGAAAATGAAAGAAATTGGCACCATCCCTTCAGTTTTTTCTTAACAAAAAACCAAAGATAAATTCATAAATAAACCATCAAAACGGTATAAAATGTTTGTAAGACATGTACAATTACAAAATTATAAGTTCTCCCCAGAAACAGACTTCTCTAAGTATCCATACACAAACAACAAAAGCAAAAGCTTAAACAGTTAGCTTATAGCAAAATCAATGTCCCCATTTCTCTAAACCACAGCTGCTGGTGGTAGGTTCCCATCTTCACTCATTTCCCGCTTTCTTTTAAGCACACAATGATCAAGCACAAAACAGCAAACTTTTAAACAACTCATATTACACCACATATGGTTCTAAACAAAACTCATCCATATCCAATATGCAAGCCCTAAACTTAGTAAACAAAGTTATAAAAAAAATATGTCGAATTAACAAGCATTATTCTCAAACAAAAAGTATGATATGGTTGGGAGTTTACAAGTTCAAATATTTATACAATACTTGATTTTGTCAAACTCTGTCTTGAGATATTTTATCAATCTAGAAGTTTCTTTCATATATGAAAAAATACGAACGATAACAAAGGAAATTCTTTCTATGTAAATTATTCTTCGATTCCATCAGACAACCATGCAAATCCTTTGCACAATTGAGTGTAATGTGAAGGGTCGCTACCTCGTTGGAAGATAAAGAGAAAAAAATTAAGGAATTTAGCAAGCCACCAACAGTTTGCTTAAGATATTTCAAAATGGTTGCTTCCATCATGGAGTTTTAGCCACAAATTCTTTTCATGGCCACATTTTCTACGTAAACTATAATCCGCGAGTATTTTTTGGTAATGATCCACAGAGAAGAAATCACCATACACAGGTTAATTGTCTTACACTTTAGATATCATCTTCAACAAACAAAATAGATACCAATTAGACTTCTAAGAAGGTTAAATGCAATGCTCATAAAGACTCATACTAAGCCACCAAATACCATTCAATAACCGCTACAAAAACCATAATAAAACCATACTAAAACTAAAAATACAACTGCACTAAAATGCCAACACAACATCACTACATTAGCAATACACTAGCAAAAAAACACAATCCGACAGCAATAGCAACAGCAACAGCAACAGCAACACAACAGCAGTGCAAGCATCAGTCCACAAAGAACAAACCCATTCCCTGTTTGAAACAAGGAATCATCATACTCAGATCATTTCAGACAAACCCCTAAAACAATTTCGATGAAACCCCTAAACCAATTTCAGAGAAACCCCTAAACCTTCAACCAATTTCGAACAAACCCCTAAACTAATTTCAGCGAAACCCCTAAACCTTCAACCAATTTCGAACAAACCCCTCAACCAATTTCAGAGAAATGCATAAACCCTAAAACAACTTCAGAGAAACCCTTAAACTGTAAGAAAATGCCGATGAACAGTACATGTCGCTGGGAGAGGAAGAGAGAAGAGACAGTCGGAGCTGAGTGAGGAGAGACTGAGAGCTGAAGGACCACAGATTCGGAGCAAAGCCACCGGAGAGTGAAGAGAAACAGAGGGCAGCGAAGAGACAGAGGCGAGAGAGAGAGAGAACTTCAGCAAAACAGAGACAATAAAATTTCAGCAAAAGTGATATCTGTGCAATAAGGGGACAATAAAATTCTATTTATAGGTGATAGTTCCAAATTTTTTAAAAAAGGGTGGTATTTTCAATTACAATTATAAAAATGGTGGCATTTTGGGCTATTTCCCTTGATTTTATTACTTTCCACACCAATTTGACAATGACATATCATATTTCTCGTAACATAGACCCCAAAACCCTTTCTTCAACAAAGCAGAGGGGCACATCATTCTCGTTGAAGTCTTGTTTGAAAAAAGAAAAAGGGCATAAAATGTCTCCACCTTACACACGACGTGTCAAATTAAACACGTGCTCTGCATACTCCTCCAATATGCCTACATAAATCACATTGACATCCCTAGGTGAACCATTTTCTCTAAGTAGAGATTTACCATCATAACTAAATTCCTCAATGGAATAATCTAGAGTCAAGATAAACTTCCAAATCTTCCAAGCAACTATAAGATCACATGAACTAATATTTTCATACTCCTTTGTAATACATTTCATAAATTCTTCTTCTATTTCTACAGCTGGCCTTAATATTGGATAATCCAAATATAATCTCAAGCACTGCAAATTTAATAAGTTATATCTTAGATTTCACAAATTTATGGATTTCAAACCTAGATTCGTTTTGTTAATACCCAAATTTGGGTTTTGCTTGTAATTTGAGTTTACAAACTTGTCATAATTACAATTTTAGCCAACTCGGGGGCTGGGAGGCACTGTCTATGCCAATTCATTTTGTTACTTTGGTAATTTGTAACAGTTTGCTTACTTGAAATATGGATGCGCATTTTGAAGTTCTTGGTGTGACATTGTTAAACCTGGTTTTGACTTAAGGGCTGAATCTCTTATTTGTTCTGGATTGGTTGATTTTATTTTGTAATGCTGAAGTTGTGCTTTAGGATATGCCCATTTTGTTTTAGTTAGCAGTTGAATTAATGTACTTGGTTAATAGATGTTAAATATATGCTCGTGCAAATACCTTCCAACTAAGATGCTTTGCTAGGTCCACAGTTGTTACAAGGTCTTCATCCACTACTACAAAAAGTGAAAAAGACGACCAGAAAACAACGACGGTCTAAGTGAAAACCGTCGTGGTTTTTAAAAAGACGCCGGTTCTGAAAACACCTTCTGTAATACCACCTTAGACAACTAAAAATGGAGATTCAAATGGCTGTTCAAAAACAACGACGTACCTAATTAAACAACCGACGTCTATTTGAAACAGATTTCCGCAGAGTAAAATCAAAGCCAAAAAAGAACGGCAGAAGTTATGAATCGACCGACGTAGAAAGTAAAGACGACGATTTCAATAAAAGCCGCCGGTTTTACTCATAAAATAACACGACGAGGTTTTCGTATAAGACGCCGTATAATTACAAACAAATCCACGGTTTTAAAATACAAAATATCGCCGTATTAAATTAATTTACAACGACGGAAAATATAAATATAACGACGTCATTCTCGTATAGTTCTACGACGTTATCTTTAAATCGTACTATAAAATTTAACGTTGTATTTATTCATTTTATACGTCGTACATTTAATTTAAACCGTCGTCTTAATAAGAATTTTTGTTAACAATTTTTTTCTTTGATTTTCTTATCCTACGTCGGTAGATCTACTTAATGACAAGAATTGAAACAACCACGACGGTTTATATAGAAAACCGCCGACATAACCAGATTTTTCTGAGATCCCAAGGGTTACGAAATCTTACCAGATGGAACTCTGTTCCACATCATAATCTTAACAGATGACACAGATTTGCAATCAGAGAGACAATTTTTTTGAAGTTGATGATGTGTGTGCTTTTGTGTATCTACAAATATTATACCTAACGTCGTTGCAAATTTGCAATCAGAGAGACAATTTTCAACGACGGTTATATTACACCTAACGACGTTTAAAAAACAAATCAACGTCGCTCAACAAATATATTACGTCGTCTTAGTCTTACTTAAGACGACGAAAAACGACGACAGTAATACAAAAACAATCGTTGTTTTTATATTCTTATTTTATTTAAATCTGTCATCCAAAAAAGAAAATTTACATATTCCAGAACATTAATTTCCTTCATTTTAAATTTCTTTGATTTTCAGATTTCTTCATTCCAGCACATTTGATCTTCAGATTTCCCTGAGAAGCGAACTTTCCTTCGACAGCGAGTATAGACGTCTACTTGGAGCCTTTGATTGATGATTTAAAATCTTTGTGGGTTGGGATTAGAGGAGTGTATGATGCACATAATGGAGAATACTTTACACTCAAAGCTGCATTAATGTGGACAATTAATGATTTCCCCGCCTATGAAAACTTATCTGGTTGTGTTGTTAAAGGATATAAAGCTTGTCCAATATGCGGCGATGATACACCTAGTCGCAGGTTGAAAAATGGCCACAAAATTTGTTACATTGGGCATAGAAAATGGTTACCAATCAATCATCCATATAGGAGGCAACGTGCAGCTTTTAATGAGAAACCTGAATATGGCATACCTCCCGAGCCATTAACCGGAGAAGAAGTGCTGCATATGGTTGAAAATGGTGATAGAGTTTGTTGGAAAAAGAAATCAATATTCTTTGATCTCGAGTATTGAAAATACCTTCCTGTGAGGCATGCCCTAGATGTTATGCACATTGAGAAGAATGTTTGTGATAGTATCATTGGTACATTGCTGGAGATCCCTGGAAAAAATAAAGATGGGATTGCTGCTCGATTAGATTTATTGAACATGGGGTCAAAACTGATTTGCAACCCAAGTATGGAGAAAGACGTACTCGTTTGCCTCCTGGGCCTTGGAATTTGTCAAGAGCAGAGAAGAGAGAGGTTTGCAATTCTTTCTATGGTATGAAGGTCCCTGAAGGTTATTCTTCAAATATTAAAAATCTTTTATCTTTACAAGATTCAAGACTTCTTGGCCTTAAATCACATGATTGTCATACCTTAATGCAACAATTGCTCCCTGTGGCAATTCGTTTTGTTTTGGAGAAGCCTGCAAGGTATGCAATAACTCGTTTGTGCTTCTTCTTCAATACTATATGTGCAAAGACTGTTGATGTTTCCAAGCTAGATAAGTTGGAAGAAGATGTAGTAGTTACTCTGTGTTTGCTTGAGAAGTACTTTCCCCTTCATTCTTTGATATCATGGTTCATCTAGTAGTACATCTTGTCAGAGAAGTTCGTCTATGTGGGCCAGTATATTTTAGTTGGATGTATCCGTTTGAAAGATATATGAAAGTGCTGAAGGGGTATGTTCAGAATCGTACTCGTCCCGAAGGTTGCATTGCTGAGTGGTATATAGCTGAAAAAGCGGTAGAGTTTTGTACTCAGCATTTATCTGATGTTAGTACAGTTGGAGTGCCTTCAAGCCAAAAGATGGGAGTTTCAAAGCCATTATCGGGTTGCACAGTGAGCGTAGTTGATCAGGACCTGTTGAATCAAGCACATCTATATGTCTTGGAGAATACGGGGGAAGTCCTACCTTATATCGAGTACGTATGAGTTTTATTCTTTAAGTTTCCATTTTAAATTATTTCTTATGTTTATCTTATATATTTGGGACCGTAATGCTTGAATTTTCCGTGTCATGTAGGCAACATATGATCCACATCAAGGCTGCTTATCCAAAATTTAGAAAGAGAACAAAGTGGCTGCAGGATAAGCACAATAGCACTTTCATTCAATGGCTAAGCTTCAAGGTATATGTTGTTGAATAACATATTTCTCTTTTAATTTTCTTCTTATTTCTATGTTAGATTGAATTAAGATTTGATTAATTTGGAGGTTCAAAGTGAACTTGAGGAAGACAATCATGGCGTATCAGAAAATTTAAGGTGGCTAGCAGCTGGTCCAAACATGGCAGTGCCATTATATAGGAGCTATCTTATTAAAAGTATTAAATTCAATATCAAGGCACAAGATGATGTGCGGACAACTCAAAATAGTGGAGTTTATTTACTTGCACATACCATGCAAGTTGCTAGTGCCAAGGATAAAAGCCCAATTCTCTCAAATATGGGTTTCTATGGTGTCATTCAAGAAATTTGGGACCTTGACTACCAAAAGTTTACAATCCCAGTCTTTAGGTGTGATTGGATAGATAGTTCTGGTCTTGTAATCGACGAACTTGGATTTACCCTTGTAGATTTGAGTAAAATTGGACATAGGAATGACCAATTTGTTTTGGCTTCTCAAGTCAAACAAATATTTTTTGTTGACGACCCGATGCATCGTGGTTGGTGGGTAGTGTTATCAATGCCTAATAGAGAGTATAATGATGTTATTGGTGATGAAGTCTTAGGTGATGTGATAATTGAGTGTGAGCCATTTACTAGAGGGATGCCAAATGTTGACACATTTGATGAACTGGGGGGGGAGTTAGGTGGTCAAAATATTCGAGATGGGTGTGAAGATATATGGATTGAATGATGCTTATGTAATTGGCAGTGTATGACATTAATTTTGTAATATATTGTAATGTGATTTCTTCACTTTCATTATACAGGTTTTGGCCACAAAACAATCAGTGCAAAAAATACTGGTTTCAGATTACATCATTATATTCTGCATAAAAAACGACGTCTGTTCAAATAAAACACGACGTTGTTGTGAACCAGTTATTCAGCATATTTACCGACGTCTTAAATCAACGTAACAATGAAGAACCACGAACGCTATTGTGAAGCAATTATTCAGGATATCACGTCGGGGAAGGATTAAGAACCGCCATGTAATTCTAAATAACACGACTCCAATCCCATAATACCGACGTCTAAAAAACGAGATAAATAATCTGAACGTTAAAAAATACGGCGTCATCATACATTTTCCACGTCGCAAGTTCTTTTATAAACGAAGAGGAACGAAATGAATTCCGACGGTAATTCATTATAACCGCCGTCTAATATCAATTAAATGACGTTATTTGTAATTCGGCTCTCATCATAATCAACGCCGTCTATATGTTCTGTAATACGGCTCTCATTTATTTGTAACCAACGTTGTTTAGAAGTTCAACGTCGTCTACATTAATAAGTGCGGCGTGAGTAATGAATACATATAAATACAACGTCGACTATATAAATGCCACCGACGTTTTTTTGCATTTCAACGTCAACTATATAAATACATACGTCGTAAATAATGACACTGACAACTATTTCCACGTCATTTTTTTTAGAAAAATCGAAGTGGAAAATTTATTTCACGACGGTTGTTTGTAAATAAGAGACGTAGTAGATTTCAATATCGTCGTCTTCTCATGTATTTAAAGACGTCATATTTTTTCTTGTCGTGAAAATTATATTTAACGGCGTAGTGTTTTAGTTGTCGTCGTTGTATGTCTATCTTGCGGCCTTGTTTTTTTAATATGTGTCATATTTTTCCTTTTTAACGACGGTGATTTGTTTGAGTTGGTCGTCTATTCTCATCCTCGACAAATTTTTAAAACTTTAGCAGACTAAACACGTCTGTTTTTATTTTTTTTCGACGTTGTTTTATTTAACAACGTCTAATATTTATCGTCGTTGTTTGTTTCTGAAAATAGGGCGTATAAATTTTGTAATACGACTCTCATATATTTGTAACCGACGTTGTTTCGTTGTTCAACGTCTACTCTATAAATACATACGTCGTAAATAATGACACTGACAACTATTTCCGCGTCATCTTTTATAGAAAAATCGAAGTGGAAAATTTATTTTACGACGGCTGTTTTTATATATGCGACGTAGTAGGAATAAATAACGTCGTCTTCTAATGTATTTAAAGACATCATATTTTTTGTTGTCGTGAAAATGATATTTAACGGCGGCGTATTTTAGTTGTCGTCGTTGTATGTCTATCTTGCGGCCTTGTTCTGTTAATATGTGTCATATTTTTCCTTTTTAACGACGGTTTTTTTAGAGAGTTGGTAGTCTATTCTCATCCTCGACTGCTTTTTTAGATCTTTTTGCAGTACAAAGACGTCGTTTTGTATTTGTTGATGACGTTGAATATTTTAACAACGACGGTGATTTAGCGTCGTGGTTTATGAGGGAAAAGATGACGATGGATTCCACGACCATTGAAAAACCGAATACACGACGGTGATTTACCGTCGTCTTTTTGCTTTTTTGTAGTAGTGATCCTTGTCACGGTCATCATCTTCATACTACACAATTTTTCACCATTTAAAATAAGATTAAGATGAGAAAACTCTAAAGTCAAATTCAAAATCCTTTCAAAAAAACATGTAATCTATCTAAGAAAATACCAAATTTTGAGGAAGGTTGTTGCGGTCAATGTCATCACCCATTCTCTGGATGATTGCGGTCATAAGGTATGTCAGACTCTAAACATCTAAAAACAAAGGCTAAACAGAAAACACTCAGACAAGCAATGATTTTAGCCAAACTATTCTTTTTGAAAAAAGAGTGTTTATTTCAAAGCTACAACAAACACACATAAATATATACACACATAAAATTATGAGTAAATGTGACAAGGAACTTACTGCAACTAAATCTATGCATCAAACCCATCTTATCTTCAACTTTGAAAGCAAATGTGAAAGATAAATTTGACGACGGAAAGAAAGTGACCTCATCTTTTCTCCTCTAGAAGCAACACTGAGATGACAATGAGGTTGTGTAAATACATATATAGATGCGAAAAAAAATTAAGTCGAACATCATGTTGAAATAGAGAAGATATGCATATAAACAAATATACAACCTTCGAAAACCTTCATCTTTATTCACCAAGGCAGAATGCCAAAACAATTGAATCATAGAGCTTGCGAGCTCATCACCCAATGCATCAGTAATACCACTTGATCCATCAGTCATTTTGACCAAACAAAATAATGTTAACAGTTTGTTCTTTGGCCAAGCAGGAAATAAAAAATTAACTGTAATGATTTAAAAGTAGGTAAAGACTTACATAAGCCACAACAGCATGAGTAATATCAGCTACATCAACAACAGCAACCATATTTCCACCTGTAAGAGCCAACATCATCATCATCCATGCACATCAGAAACTAAAAATCTCATTTAAACCATACCAAAAAAAAAAAAAAAAAAACCTAAACTAAGCTACTCTTACTATAAGACAGGACATTTATTGATTTAAATTTTTCCCAAATTGAAAAAGATATTTACACTCTCTACAATTGTGGTCTTCGGAGAAAGATTTTCTGCTATTACCCGCATCAAGATATCTTTTGAACTGACAAGAATCAAATGAGAAAATCACAATTCATTTTATATGTAAAATGATGTAGTGATATTGGGGAAAAGGTAGTGCAATTTCTTTATGTAAAGAAAGAGAAGACGAAAAACTCACCTAAGAATTCCACACAACTTGTTATCAACTGTAACAACTGCATAGCCTACTGCCATCTCCTCCATCTTCTTTGTTGTCATCAAAACAGTATCTGATGGAGAAACATATGAAAGCTTCAAAACTTCAAAAAAGCTTCGAGATATCTAGCTAGGGGCGGAGGTGTGCTTAGGCCTGCAAGGGCCTTGGCCCTCCCAAAATTCTGAAATAGTACATATATTGCCTTTGCATTGTACAACTTAAGACAATATATATTAAATTAATGCTTGTGGCCCCCCACATTAAAGAGAAAGAGAGATTTACATTTCCCCCTCCAACTAAAAGACTCTTTTCTTAGCAATATGGCAAACTTACTCCTAGATTCTACTAACATAATTAATAAAAATTAAAAGAAACAACCAATCAAATCTTTCTTTCACAAGTATATTTTAGAAAATAGGAAATTAAAGATAATCGGTTATTTATTTATTTACAAGCTTAACACTAGGAAAGAAATCAACCTTAAACCCTAATATATTGGCCCCTCCACACGTAAAATCCTAGCTCCGCCACTGCATATGATAAAAATTTAGAAGAAAAGATGTGCCCCATTGTTTTTCAATACCTCCAACAGCAGAAGCAATAGCGTTTCCCTTTTCAACTGCCGTTTTCATTCCACCAATAGTATCATGTAAGCACTTTCTTAGTGTCACATTGTTAACCCAACGAGCTCTCTTATTTATTATACATCTAGAGACAAAAGAATCGAGAGAGGGAGCCACTGTGAGAGTGAGATCGAGCGACTGAGAGAGAGCGATAGAGCGACTAAGAGAGAGAGATCGAGGGAAGAACTTGGCTGCAGATCTGGTTTGGGGAGAGGAGATTGAGTTGACAGTGAGAGAGACTGAGAATAGTGAAACATTCAAAATACCAGAAAATGCCTTGGTTAATTCAGACATTGAGAATTAAAATTATTAATTAAATAAGAATAATATAGTAAATTCATATTTTTTTCATATTTAAAAAAATTAAAATTAAAAACAAAATTAGATATTATT
>NC_047650.1:43857813-43996934 GCF_902201215.1 Prunus dulcis
AAAATTAAAAACAAAATTAGATATTATTGACAGAACCCTCCCCGAATTACTCGAAACCCGAGGTGAATCTGTGAAAATTCCGACATCACCCCGATGCCGGGCCCACTTACTAAGGACCGAGACTTTCTACCAAAATTTTGGCAGTCTCCCCTGTAATTTGAACAATCCCAAAATTTTCAACCTGCATAAAACACATTTAATATCACCAACCGGCAGCATACACAAGATAATTTCATGCAATTCACATAATCATCCTCCGGCCTTCAAATAATCTGAAACTAAACTACTGACCGAGCTCTTAAGTCAAATAATACCTTAACCAAGGCAAATAATAAACTCAAACATAAATATGAATGCCTAAATACACTTTACATCATCTAACTTTCCCAACTATCCCACATGCTAGATTTTGACCTCCTAATACAACAGCAAGTAGTTTAAGGCCTCAGCCCAAATCGTACATCCATCCTAAACGAGTTTTTATACATGTCTTGACCAGAACACATTTACACGATCCTCCCTCAGCCAAATGGGAGTATGAACAATTATTTACTCGCATCTCGTTTTCAACCGAGTTTCAGGACCAACGACAGGGTCAGAGCCAATCTCAATAAAACAACATAAATAATGTTTAGTCTGCGGCTGCTCTTAGGCACTACCCTAGGCTGCCTACATATCCTTACTGAGGAATTAAGCCACACGTAGTTCTTTCACTCCATAATCATGCACCAAATGATACACAACTGTTTCAGTAGTACAGGTAAGTTATTTCAAAAGTTATCTTTCCCCGTTTTAATTTAAATCACCACACACCAAACATAATTCTTTTTATACTCAACTTTTCTTCGATATAGAAAAATAATCTTTTTTTCTTCTCCCTGTTAGTGTCTCATACGTCGGAAATTCCAATGCCACGTGCGAGACCTAATAATCACATATCCTTCCCATACGCTAGAAAATCCAACGCCACATGTGTGACCTAATAATTCTATATTCCTCCCATACGCCGGAAAATCCAACGCCACATACAGGGTCTGTCTCATGCCGGAAAATCTAACGCCACGTGAGACCTAATAAACACATCCAAGCCCACGACTCACTTCCACAACTCACCATATCAATGAACCTATAGTCATATATTTCGTAATTTAAATTATTATAATAACATCCAAGAGTTTTCATACGATAATAGAAAACACTCAAAATCCCCCCATAGCCAACATAACTCAACGGTTGAGACTCGTTAATAAGGTCGTTCTAGTACTCCTCAAAGAGGGAAACTACCTTGGAAAAGTGACAGTCAACCGAGGGTCAAACTACCCAAACTTGGTCAATAGGGCCCACGTGGCTCCAAACCTCCATTTTATGATCTGAAAGTTCCTATGGGTTTCGCAAGGGTTGGGATACACGTCCTGCAAGTTTGGTCCTAATTGGACTGTCGGATCGCTCGCGATCGCACGATCGGACAGTTAATGTAACCTAGCCCGAGGGTCGGCATTTTCGGAGTATCCGGGACTCCGTTTTATGATCCGTCGAATCCTAGTTGCGTCAAAAAATTTAATGAGTAGTATTATTATTTTTTATTTTATGCAAGTGTATTTTCATTTTTAAGTAAGTGTGATACTTTTTGTTTTATGACTAATTTTTTTATTTGACAGTATAATGTTGGGAACAATTTCTAGGATTCATTTTGCAAAGTCATATCATAGTGAATTGGGCGAGAGAAGTTCTTTTGTATTTCTTGATGGACAACTGTTGTTAATCAAGGTTGAGAAGACACTGGAAGCTGTTAATTCGTCTAGTCGGAGTTCCATATTGAAGGATGATTACAATAATTTTAGAAACTTATTGAAGGATTTGCTTGGACCCGATAAGTTTTGGAATGAAAGTGATAAGTTAATCCATTGTTTTGATGATCTCAACCACTAAGAGTGAGTATTTGTTTCCCTGAATTGTATTGATTGTGAATTGTGTTGTTAGCAAGTTGATATATTTGTTCTATATGCAGTTATTCTTCCTTCTTAATCATCCGTTTTTAATGACTGCCAAGGAAAGGATGGCTCAATTTAGCAAGCTTGCTAAATTCATGGAACAAAGCAGCTTGCTAAATTCATCCACCTTTTACACGACACGTCAAATTAAACACGTGCTCTGCATACTCCTCTAATATGCCTATAGAAATCACATTGACATCCCTAGGTGAACCATTTTCTCTAAGTAGAGATTTACCATCATAACTAAATTCCTCGATGGAATAATCTGGAGTTAAGGTAAACTTCCAAATCTTGCAAGCAACTATAAGATTGCATGAACTAATATTTTCATACTCCTTTGTAAAACATTTCATAAATTCTTCTTCCATCTCTAAAGCTGGCCTTAATATTGGATAATCCAAATATAATCTTAAGCACTGCAAAGTTAATAGGTTCTATCTTAGATTTCAC
This sequence comes from Prunus dulcis, assembly GCF_902201215.1. Classification (NCBI taxonomy): domain Eukaryota; kingdom Viridiplantae; phylum Streptophyta; class Magnoliopsida; order Rosales; family Rosaceae; genus Prunus; species Prunus dulcis. Next base: position 43,860,258 of record NC_047650.1, read on the forward strand.
AAATTATTGAGCCACACAAAGACAAATTCTAAATTATTAGGCCATACTTACCCATTAATTTCCAAATTTTGGAATTACGTCGGTTTGATCCCGTCAAGGGTACGTAGACAGTCTAGCATCCTAATAGACGCAACCACAACCAAATTCGAATCCCTGGTTTATCCTAACCAATTAGCCAAAACACTTTTCCAAGTGCAAATGTCAATTTTAGAAAATTAGTGGGTTAATCAAAATTGCTCATTATTTTTCTTGGACATTGACAATAAGAAAAATGGTACAAGACCATCCAATTTTTCACATGGGTAATCTACCCATGCAAATTTCAATAGGATTAAATTCAAATCTCTCAAACACAAATTCTCAGTTAGTGGGCCACACTTACCCATTAATTTTCAATTTTTCTCATAGGTCATCTACTTATGAAAATCTCCAAATTGTCTCAAAGACACAAATTCTAAATTATTAGGCCACACTTACCCATTAATTTTCAAATTTCCGAACTATGTTGGTTTGATCCCATCAAGGGTACGTAGGCGACTTAGCATCCCAATAGACGCAACCGCAACCAAATTTGAATTACATCAACAAAATTCCCACAAATCTCAAATTCAAACAGAATCCCTGGTTTATTCTTAACCAAATTCGCCCCAAAACACACATCAAAATTGAATCCCTAGTTTATTCAGCTAAATTCACTCAAACACTTCTCAATACAATTCAAATCAAAATTTCCTTGCAATAAGTCATATATTCATTGCAATTCCTTGAACTACGAGTGGCTTGATTCTCGCATGGGATACGTAGGCACCTTGAGGTTCGACTTAGGGGCAGACACAAAACCAAACACACACGTTTTGTTTCTTTATGATGGAATCAAATGGTGTTCCCTTGAAGCAGGGGATTGTAATTAAAAGACACTGCGTCTCGAATGGGTCGATCCTAAAATAATAAAACCCCATTATTTAATTAGTGGTGGTAAAATTATGTTGGGAGGTTCACATTTTTCTTCAACAATCATCCTAAGGTTTCCTTCAAGATTTGCTTAGGGGTGGCTGTAGAGATTCCAAGGATGGGTTGGGGGTGGGTTAGGAAGGGGAGACAAGGGGCAAGAGAATTTGTTTTTAATAAAGAAAATCTTATTTTATTATTTAATTTTACTTTAAAGGGAGTTAGGGTTTTTTTTTTTTTTTTTTAAAATCTAAGTCCTTAGAAGTGATTTTACAAAAGGATAAATTTATCTTTAAAATCATGATTATAAGGTGGATGGGGAAATATGACAAGTTGGTGGAAATAGCAACACTCTTTGTTATACTCCGTAGAATGTGGATCAGCATTTCAGTGCAGCTAATGAACTGAGATAAGCTTAGTGATGCGATGAAATTATGCTTGGTTGGTTGAGTGTTGGAATAAACTTGTAACTTGAAGTAGAGACTAAAATTAGAGGAAGTGTATATTTTTCTTTACGTATATTAGAGAAGATATTTACAGAAGATGCTAGAATTGCATTTATGTAAAGTATCATGTTTATGGATTCACGCGGGATCCACCATGTATAGGGAATGATCATTTTGCCTTATGATCAACATGGAGGCCAGCATGTAATTCTCAAAATAGGTAATGAAGTTGTCCTACCTAAGGCACTTAGGTGAATTCTCCTAAGGTATGAAACTAGTACCTGAATAATCCTACTAGCCAATTACCTAAGCTATGCAACCGAATCTTGGTTATCCTTTAGGTTAACAAAGCACAAATTCATTAAGCTTTGTGAGAATAGACAAACATACAAAACATAAGAGCATGGTATCTAGCTTATGATTTTATATTACTTAATTCCATGAACTTCATGTAGAAAAGATTCATTCACTTGTTGCCAACTAGAAATTGTGTTCTTGGTTATTTTACACAGCTTCTCAACTATAGCTGGATGCATACAACCTAAGATGGACAATCAAGGGAGCTGTTGAGGCCCAAAATGTCTCGAAAAGTTCAAGGATATTCAAGGCCCAATATAACGTGCAATAGTTGTCACTTGCTAATCTAAGCTGTATTTTGGGAATTTATTCTTAAATGAATGTACATATATTTTTATACAGGATCAAATAGTGTACATGCCATGCTAAGCAAATAATACATTTTCCTATGCTAAACCACCTGACAAACTTAAGTGAGCCCAAGTCACATACATGCATGGGGCTTTCTGAGAGTATTGTGGTGTGGATAAAGGATTCATGAGGCCCATTAAAAGTTCAAAACCAGAGCTACCCACGTCTTCATCCAGCATTTATTACCCAACCTCTAGTTTCCTACTTCCGGCACTAAACCCTTCCAACACTAAAACTATGGTAGTAATCATACTACCAACCTTTACTCCAGCACCAACTTCCCAGCACCAAAACCTCTGTCAAACGCAATAAATCAATTTACTGTGTTGCCAATCTCTACCTAGGGACTGAGCCACTCATTCATTGCTTGCTTGAGCTCCATCGGCTATAAAAGGAAGCAGTAGTTAACCCAACAAAAAACGACAACTAGAGCAATACGAGCAAGCATATTCTAATTGTTGGAAATATACCAAACTCAAGCTTAACCCTTTCATTCTCCTCCTTTTCTCCTATGAAGGCAGAGGCAAGCTCACCTTATGCTGGAAATCACCTAGCCTCAGCCATTCCAAACCCATAAACAAACATTAGCTATTCCAAGCTCAGACATACCAAACTAAGCCGAGGCAAGCTCATCCTCAAACTGCCCAAAAACCCAAAAACCCAAAAACCCAAAAACCCAAGCTTTAGCCTTTCCAAAACCAGAAACCAGTCCTTACCATGCTTAAACACAATCCAAATATCCAAATCCTTAAACACAGAATACAACAGTAGCAAGCCCATCCCCAAGCCTTTAAGAAGTACTAGACTCAAGCGTAGCCTTTTCCATGCCTTTCCCAAAACACCACCCAATCATTCCACAATACACTCCCATAATCATCCATTCCTACAACAAATCATTCTCTCTTGCTAAACTTATGGATTCTTAGGCCATCTCCAGCCATAGGGCTAAATGTAGTCCAGGCTAAAAATTTAGCCCCCCAAAATATTAATTTTTTAAAGAATAGTGCAGGGCTATATTTTAGGGTCCTTCATATTTTATTATTTTGAGAAAAACTATGGTACAACACTCATACATTCCACAACTATATATTATTTAAAAAAAATAATAAATAAATAAAAGAAAAGGATGAGTTTCAATGTTTGAGCTCAACGGTTATGAACAATACTTTTTAATTATTATTTTTAAACAACACTTGAAAAGATGGCAAAAGCTGACCACATTTATTATTATTATTATTATTATTTTAAAAGGGAGTGGGTAGGTATGGATTCCAACGGTCATTGCCAACAATAAACATTCAAAAATGTTATATATATATATATCCAGCTTTTAAAATAGGGAGTGAGGAGTGCTTTAATGATTGGTTGTAGAAAAAGCACATGGATGGGGCCCACTATAAATTTGGCCTAGGCCACAACTGGGCTACATTTGACCCGGTTGGAGGGCCAAAGGGCCAAATGTGGCCCTCCAAATTTGGCCAAAATTTTATTTAGCCCATGACTGAAGATGAGTTTTGCATTAATTTAGGGCTATATTTGGGATATAGCCCATGGTTGGAGATGGCCTTAGCTCCCACGCTACAAGCCTTTCATGCCAAGCCATGTCGTAGAAATCCAAAGAGTCGCTGGATGAAGAACAGAGTATTCCCTAGGACTTGCTTCTCCTTCTGGATACTTTAGGCCTAATTCTTGCTTACTCAGAAACGGGGACTTGTAGCACCCAGTGAGCCCAGCTAAGCCTTCTCAACCAAAAAGGCCCCACATAAATAGTGTTTGTGTTGGGGACTCGGCCATTACATTGGCTCCTCCACTGCAAACTTCGGGTTCCTTAAGTCACCTGACAACAATAACCAGAGTAAAGAAAAAGATAAGAACATTTTCACTTTCTTTTTCTTTTTCCGTTTTGTCAAAAAGTCCCTCTTGACAACGAAGAGAATGAGCGACGACTAAAATCAGCCCATTGAAACTACCAACAGCCTGAAGTTACCCTCACTGACGTAGGGAACCACTCAGGGATGTCATTTTCACAGAGAAAAACACCAATTTCTCCACACAGATTCCAACCCTACACCAAGTGGAGCAAGATTTGTAAGACTAATATAAAACAAATACATGCACATATTTGTGTGCATGGGACATGAGAGAGAGAGAGAGAGGGTACCTGTAATAACATGTTACTAGGGTTAGCAGTGATACTGTTGCACCCTTCCATTTCCAGGTAAATCCACGTACTTTCTGAGCCGATGTTCGAAATCTCAATGAGTTTAGGACAATAATTAAGAGATATCTCCTCCAAACTTATCATTTCTGATAAATTTCCGGTTGTAACCAATTCGGTGCAATAATTCGCAATCAGTTCCCTCAAGTTTGATGGTAATTCTGGGATTGCATGGAGGTTGGTGCAATCATCCAAAAAAAGAGCTCCAAGCTTGGAAAGGCCACTGAGGCTTGGTAAGCTCTGGAAACTATTACCAGTTAGACATAAAGATTCCATATGAGGTAGACTCCAAACGTCCTTAGGTATTGAATCATCTGTTAAATTGCAATATGCAAGATTCAATGCTTTTAAAGAGTTTAGGCCTTGTAATGAAGGAAGCAATAAGTCAGGTGATTTAGGAATTTTTCCTGCCAATACCCAAGACCAAAAGAAACAAGGAATTGAGTCAGATGGCAACCCTTTCAGGCCACATAGAGAAAAATATCTCAGGTTCTTCAGTCTTACTATTGCAGATAGTACTTCCCTTATGGATGTATTGTCTGCGAGAAGAGTTATCAATGACACCATCTCTCCCAAGTCTTCAGCCAAGTTTCCAAGTCTTGGACAGCCAGACAGAACAAGAAATGCAACGGATTTTGAGTGATATAAGCTCCTGGGGAGATCCTTAAGCAGTTTGCAGTCTTTCAAATTTACAAGAACAAGTTTTTCAAGATGGCCAATAGATTGGTGAACCTCGGACAAACTTGTACAGTCTTTGAGTATCAATTGCTCGAGATTTCAGAATTTTGAAAAGTTTGGTTATTGCGTTAGGCCATGGAAATGACTGAGATTAAGAATCTTCAACTTCACAAGCACCTGTTAGACAAACCGAAAAGAATTTTGAAATCAAAATCCAACTAAAAGAGCAAAGAAAGCATGATGTTGGTATGTACATAACCAAAAGGAAATAATAATTGGTAATTTGGATGAGCTATATGTACCCCAGCATCTTTCCGAAGATGTGTGAGGTTGCTATACTGCAGATCAATAGCAACTAGGTTTTGTTGATCAAAGTCGTTTGGATATGTACTTGTAGGCTCCAGTGAGCTGTACATAGTTGAGCTGGAGAAATCTTAGTCTCTGCATTTTTGTAAATGCATCTGCACTGAAACTAACCTTCTCAGAGCTGGGGACATTTAGAAAGAGTCCTTCAACTTTTTTAGTTCCCTGTTTTAAAAGTACAAATTACTAATAAAAATAGAGCTTACTTATATGTTTTCAACACACAATTTGATTGGAAAAGTTTAAAGTTCTTGCAGAGTGGTTTGCAAAGACATCAAATACATCTTTTGTTTACACCATAATGAACCGAGCAGACCCAGCATCAAAGCGACTAGCACCAAGGCAACCACGCCTTCTCCCATGCCGAAGGAAGACACACTTACGAGGTGCCAGACACCTGCCGAAGCTCCCAGCTGCCAAACCTAATCTCCAGGACACGTATCGCCACCACAGCGACTTGCACAAAGTCCCACATTGGAACTTTGTGCAAAGCTCCCACTTTTACTTCCCTATAAATAGGGAACAGTACCCAGGTAAAAGCAGAACTATTCTCCCACTTTTACTGTTACTCTGCCAGAATTACTACCCGTAACTGACTTAGGCATCGGAGAGCCTTCGGCCGGCACCACACCGGTGTCCGAAGCTTAACGATTGCTTCTTCCACTTTATCTTCTGCAGGTCTCTCACCAACCTATTTCACCAAGGGCCTCAGCCCTCTTCCCTGCTGAAGACCCAGCACATCTAATCACTAAGTTGGACTCAATATTGGCCGGGCCATTTTGAGCATCAACAGTTTGGCGCCGTCTGTGGGAATTCGACACTTGAATCCCCTCTTTCTCTATCAGCCCAGCTGGCTCCTTCACCCCTCAGGCCCCGTCGCCTCTTCTTCACCCCACATTCTGCTATGCCGACCGAGGATAGCCGCGATACCCAGCACCAGACCCCCCGCGAGGGTACTTCCCGAAGGAAATCTCCGGGAGATGCCACTCTCCAGGCAGAAGTGGAGCGCCTCCGTGATAGTATGACTAAGATGTCGGAGAAGTACGAGCATCTTCATAGCCGGAATGCTGAGCTAGAGCATGACTTTCGTGCTCTAAAGCGGAACCAAGAGAGGACTCGCGCCCAGGATGCCCAACAAGACCTGACCCAGAACGTTGGGCATACTCAGCCGAACCAGCCAGCACATTCCAGCCACAGCTCCCCGGCCCAATCTAGGCTCCGCAAGGGAAAAGACCACCTTCATCCGGAGCAACCCCCGTCACGACCCCTTTGCGTTCCCCCACCAAAGGACCGGCCTCATGAGCCAGTCCGGATCTACCAAGATTGCCGGGATCGCATCTCGGACCGTCAGCCAAGGCCGATCCCTATCCCTGTCAACCTCGAGGACCCACGGGTGACACACCTGGGCCCTTCGCCAGCCCCCGTCCGCGTGCCCAACGGAGAAGGTGTCGGGGACTCAGATAGTTGGGAATTCTATAATTCAGAGAACTGGCCAACTCGCCACACCGAGACGCTGGAAGATTGGGAACAATCCCCAGCCCCTATCTATCCCGCCCCCGGGCCTTTGGCACTTGAAACTCTTCCTCATGCCGACCCGGCTATGAGGCTTCTCTTCGAAAAGGTCCGGCGCCTGGAGAGCGAGCAACATCGCAGCCATCAACCCCTCTGGGCGAAACCACGGCCAGGGCCCTTTACTGAGCGTATCCTCCACTACCACCAGGAGAAAGATATCCAGCCACTCCGCATCGCTTTCTACACTGGCACGGAGGATCCTCTCACCCACATCCACTCCTTCCAGTCTGCCCTTGGGTGCAAAGGCCTCACTGATGAAGGCATGTGCCTCCTCTTCCCTTCCACCCTCAGCGGCGCGGCCCTGAATTGGTTCTATAGGCTCCACCCCCGCACCATCAACTCCTTTGATAGTCTCAAGCAGACGTTCCTGGATCATTTTATGATCCAGACTGATCGCCTATACTCTGCCGACGACTTGTATATGCTTCGGCAAGCTGAGGACGAACCCCTTCGGGAGTATGCAGCTCGGTTCAGCCATGAATACTCCCGCTGCCCAGACACTGACGATCGCGCTGCCTTCGGCGCTTTTAAGAGCGGCCTCCGCGAGTCCAACTTCCGCTACCTGGTTCATAGCAATNAGTCAATTTTTTTCCTATTAAATAATGCGAGGGCAAAATCGTCTTTCTTCTCTAATAAATTAATACTAATTTTGAGATATTTTGTTTTGGGTTATTACAACCTGGTTCATAGCAACAGTTGGAACACATATACAGAGCTAATGAAGCAGGCAGCGGTTCACGCCAAGGTTGAATACTTCAATTCCAAGCGTGGTCCAGCCAACCTGGCCCGTAATACTTTTGCTGATCCTCCACCTGCTTCAGTACCTGCCCCAGCCCCACCAGAGCATTCTACCCCCGCCCCAAATACCCAGGGCACCCCACACCCAAAAAGGAAGGATAGCTACCAGCATTCCTTCAGCAATAACAAAAGTGGCAGATATGGCAACCACCACCAATCTAGTGGAAGTAACCCTCCCAAGACAAGTGATCGGGCCCCACTTCCCTTCATACCTAGGTCCAGGTTCGAGGTCTTTACCACCTCAACACCACCTATCAGAACGTCCTGGTGCGTGATGCCCTTATCATCCCCAAGCCACCCCCCGGAGACCATCCGGCAAGCCTATGCCCAACACAGGCGTCTTCTGCCATTTTCATCAGTTCAGCGGCCATGACATCGAATCTTGTGTTGCCTTGCGCAATATCATTGAAGGGCTCATCCGTGAGGGGAAGCTGGACAACTATGTGCACAACCTACCACCCCTACCTAACCCTCACCAACGGCAGATCAACATGATCTTCACCATCAATGGTGGTCCTATCTTGGCTGGCACCTCCAACAACTCTATCAAACATTATGTCCGCTCCACCTATGCGCACCAGATCTTCAGCATCGAGCAGGGACGCTTGCCAAAGACCCAAAAATCAGGCTGGGCCCCCATTACCTTCTGCGAGGAGGAGGAGCGTGGTGTTATCCTCCCCCATGATGACCCACTCATTATCCGTGCGGATATTTCTAACTTCGACGTTGGGCGTATCTTGGTGGACACTGGCAGCTCGGTCAGTGTGATATTTGCTGACGCTTTCAATGAGCTCCAGGTCCCGTCTCACTTACTCGACCGAAGCATCACACCCCTTGTCACATGAGCTCCAGGTATGAATCGGCACCTCCATCTCACAAGAGCTTCGCTCTGACCTCGTCGCCTTTCTCCGCCTCAACTCTAAAGTCTTTGCATCGTCCTATAATGACATGCCTGGCATATCACCAGACATCATATCTCATAAGCTCAGCGTTAATCCTGCCGTCCGACCCGTTCGATAGAATCGTCGTGCTTATGACCCCGAGCGCTATGAGGCAATGAGGGCGGGGCTGGATAGACTGAGTAGTATCAGATTCATCAGGGAGGTTAACTATCTACATGGCTGGCTAATGTGGTCATGGTCCGTAAACCAAAAAAGGGCTGGCGCATGTGTGTAGATTACACCAACCTTAATCGGGCCTGCCCAAAGGATAGCTGTCCCCTACCCCACATTGACCAGCTGGTCAACGCCACAGCTGGCCACACCCTCCTTAACTTTATGGATGCTTACTCAGGTTACAACCAGATCTTTATGCACCCTGAGGATCAAGCCCACACCTCCTTCATTACGGATCGTGCCCTCTATTGCTATAAGGTAATGCCCTTCCGCCTTAAGAATGCCGAGGCTACTTATCAGCGTTTGGTGAACAGCCTCTTCGCCCCACTGATTGGCAACACCATGGAAGTATACGTTGATGACATGCTAGTCAAGAGTCGCACAGCTGACCAACACATCCCTAACCTCTCTGCCATGTTCACCATCTTGAAGCAGTACAGAATGAGGCTCAACCCCACAAAATGTGCATTCGGGGTGGCTTCAGGCAAATTCCTTGGCTTCTTGATCAGCCAGAGGGGTATTAAGGTCAATCTAGAGAAGATCCAGGCCATCTTAGACTTGACAATACCTAAGACGGTCAAGAACATCCAAAGCCTTACAGGGCGTGTCGCAGCCCTGACCAGATTTATCTCCAAGGCCACTGAATTTGCTACTGCTTCAATCCTTGAGGATCAACAAAATACTCTCATCCAAAATCATGTGTCCCAAGAAACTCACTTTGTCCCTTCAACATGCACACTTGCTAAGCCTGGCATAAAGTTACTACCTTCTTAGAGTTCGCCACCCAATGTTTAAATACTTCACATGTGCCTTCTGTTTCTTCGAATACACTCAAAGGTTATCTAGCTACGCGATCATGAGGCGATCTCAATACCGCCCAAACATTCTGTTCACGGGGGGTCCAAAATACTACTGGCACATCCCTTAATTCTTTATAGTATGACCAGGAATTCAGAGTTCTCATACCTCATTCAACACGCTATTTTAGGTACATACTTCTTTCCAACTCGTTACTGGAGCTATTCAAGCCTCAAGTCACTTTTTAGAAAATCCCTTGGCACCCTTGAGCTTATTAAATACTTCCTTACTGTGAAATATCTAGCTACCTTGAGTCCGTGCATAACTTCATAATGATATCTCCTTCCTTAAATAACACTAAAACATCTCAATAAAGAACAACACTAAGCTGAATGGCCCTCTTTGCTATCAATTCCTACCATTGAGTCTTTAACTCCTTTAACTTATTGGTGTCATTTTTGTACTTCACCCAAGAAATAAGCTCCATTCCTGGAGTGAACTCAAGAATAAACCCAATTTCCCAATGAAAGGTAACTCGGCGACACGGTAGCTGATCAAATCAATTCAACCCTAAGATGACCTTCAGTCAACCATGCCGAAGGGGAATTCAATTTGTAACTGCAATAAATAAGGCTTATGTTTCCTACTGAGGCAGGTTATACTGTCTATCTACAGGTTTAAAACTGTTACTATATCCCTTCAGCTGGCTGCTTCCTCAACTAACCACACTGATTTGGGCTCACCACGAAACAGAGCCTCCTCTGTGGTGTTTCCTGTGATTTACCTTGCTTACTTGTTCCGCTGCAGTAATAATCTTTTTATGCTGAAGAAACAGCGACAACCCTTTTTGAAAATAATATCCTCCAGCTGTACCTCACTAGCAGGGCCTGGAACGGTGCCTGCCACACCTGACACATTAAGGCAACTTCTCCTGTTAGAGCCTAGCAACATCTGTCTTCCAATACTTCTGGCTATACCAGCCCTAGAATGACTTCCAATACTACTGTTCTGGCTGGTACCTTTACTTAAACTAAATCCAGGTCGGCAGCCTCCATACCTGCGGTTATTCGGTGATCAGAAACTGTAATCACTACTATAGCTATCTCTCTTAAACTCTTCCTGATTAATGTTACCTATATCCAAATACTATGCACAAAGTGTACCCCATGGTTTGCCCATTATCTTGCTGGGGCAGACATCGGGTCCAATCATTATCCCCTATTTGGCTGCAAAAATTTCCGCCTCCACACATTTTGCAAACTTGTAGACAAAACTGACCATCACATTGGGCTCTAAAAATGCTTGTTTCATACGAGTCAAAGGGTTCCAGTATCGTTTCTTAACCAAATTCCATCAATACTCTACTCTTCTGTGGAGTAACCAGAACTTCCACGATCTACTCTATTCCTTCAATTTAATCCTCTTTTTACTACTAGATACCACCATTATCCCAATTTATAACTCTCACTCCTTTTTACTGGATTTACCTGTCTCACGGATGGATCTCTGGCTGACTAAGGCCTGAGCTAACAACTCCAAGGTCTACTGGATGTTTGGATCTCCCTGTCTACTAAGTACAGTAAATACGGCTCCTGACGAGCCTTCAACAACTGATTACTCTACCGGTTCAGACACCGATGCAATTCCTGTCTAACTTGGGAATCTCATCCCCTTACGTCGGGGTATCTGTCTAATTTTCCTACGGATACCACCACCATTTGGGACCAACTTGAAAACAAAACAAGAATGCAAAGAGTGCGAAGTCTACAGGAAGTTAAACCTATGCTCTGATACCAAATTGACAGGACCCGACCCAATTTCCACTTTGAATTTCGAGCCAAGTCCTGTGTGTGTCCGACACCTGGCGAATGTCGGGCACAAATGACCTTTTTACCCTTCTTATTTCAAAATATGTTTAAAATTTCCCTCAGACTTCTGCCGAAAATTCGGCAGAGTCTCCCCCGTATTTTGACCGAACCCAAATTTTTCCACATGTTAAACAATCAAATAAATTCACACCAACTGCCAGAATAGAATCAGAGCATTTTCTAAAGTTCACAGGATTTCAAGAATTTTTCCACAAAACTCTACCTTACTTGGTGGTGTGGAAGCTAGGGATGGCCCGGTGGTGGATCCTGTGCACTTCTACGGCCTGGGGGCGAAAAACAGGTTGAAAATGTGAGTGGACAAAAATTAAGTTCTTGAAAATAAATTTTATAAACATAGTAACCCCCATTTAAAAATAAGCAAGGATTTAAATCGAGGGTTTGTCTATATTTCAATACAAGGTATTCAAATAAGCATGTAAAAACCTACTGATGAATGTGCTCGTATAACTGAACAAATATGTAAAGATATAAATGCACGAATATCAAGAAACTGATATAAAATAACTGAAAGTCATAATCGAATAAAAGAAAACTCAAAATCCTTTGAAAATACCACCTATTTGTACCCCTGTCATATCCGTCAATTCCCCTGGCAGGTCTCGGGCGCCACGCAGTCTACCCGAGCCTCAAACTGGCGAAATCAGGGGACTATGATCATCCTGATCTGCCGGCAGATTCCTCGATGACACCAAGTCAGCTTGAGTCGCTCTGGCAGGATGCAGGGGACCGTAGTCAGCCTGATCCGCAATCCTGGCAGGTCTCGGGGACACAGAGTCAGCCGAGCCGCAATCTGGCAGGTCTCGGGACACCAAGTCTGCCGAGCCGCAAATCCTGGCACTCACGGTCCAAGCGTCCCCGAAACTCGTGAGGCAAAGTCAAGTGCACTGACATAAACTGAAATCGGACTGGATGTCCGTAGACATCGGTCCAACTCTGGGTAATCACCAAGTAAAAGGTGGGTACATGGTGGTTCTAAAATAAACTATTTTTAGAAAAATCTAATAACTCACTGCCTTTTTGTGAAACTGAAATGTTGCTGCTATCTCCTCTAGAATTCTCAAACTCTGCTTTTTATATTACTGAGCTTTAGTAACTAAACAACACGTAAATCAAAGTATTGTACAGCACAAATCACGTTCGAAATGAATAGTTCATAAAACTTCGTCAAGATTAAATAATGACATTAACCCATATAAACTGATTTGTAAAAGCTTATTTGTATAAAATCATTTAAATAATCTCATTAATATAAATCATTTATATAACTCATGCATATAAGATCGTTTACGAAAGAAAGTCCACTCACTGGTGGTCCGAGCTAGTTGGACCCTTAGTAGGTCCCTCCTGTAGGTCGACCGGACCTTTGGTGCCTGATTAACCAAAGATAATAAATTAATAAACTGTTCAATAACAGAATTAATTTAAATACCCTGCCCCAGCTCCTAGAATTACGTGCACTCGTTTAAAATTACTCTTATACCCACTTTAGCTTTTTAGACAGTTAGAACAGCCTTAAGAGACCCGAAGCCTTACTAAGCGATGAACTGCCAGATCAGCCGATCCGGGACCCCGTGGGTCCACGGTCTCCGATGGTCAACCTGGACTCCTCTGAAGGTTCCTTACGGAGAAGGAACCATGTTCTGCGAGTTTGGTCTGAAACGGAAGGTCGGATTGGCCAAAATCGCATTATCGCTTTAAATTCAAACCCTTGCCCCAGGGTTCGCGATTTCGGAGTATCCGGGACTCCGATTCGCAATCCGTCGAATCCTACATGATCCTGGAATCATGTAGTAGACATATCCAAAATTCAGCACGATCTGACGATTAAACGACACTGCACCCAAGGATCGCGCGATATGGAAAATCCGTTCGGGGCACGAACGGACTCCGAATCGAGATCTGCGAAATCCTACGCGTTCGTGACGACACGAGGATCACAAAACTGTATAGAATTACTTCACCACCCTCGCCCACGAGCGCCAGCAAGCGCGGGCAGATTCGGGTGTCTAAAGCGATACCGGGTGGCCGAAAAATCTCAGAACCAAGACTCCAAACTCCTATCCTAGGTAAAACACCCCATTTGGAGCCACTTTTGTTCTTGGACATACCCCAAAAAGTGACCAGAAATAGTAGATCACGGCGGCCGAAGTTTCGGCCAAACTTCAAGTTGAAAATTGATCGCTTTAGAGCTGAAATCGATTGAAACCCATGCATCCATCAGCTAGAACACGAAAAATAGCTGAGAAACCATACCTTACTCGATCGATTTGGTGGAGAATTGAAGGAGAAAATCGAGCTCAAAGTTCAAACTGGAAATCCGGCGAAAATGCAGTTTTCCGGCGAGCGCCGGCCACGGAAACTCCGGCGAAGGGTCAAGAAACGTCGGCGGTCGAGTGGTGGTTCGTTTGAAGCAGGGCATATGTCACCACATCCACATCGAGTTCTTGGACTAGCCCAGCACACATGTCCCACTCATCTGTACCATTGATCACAGGCTAATTTTGCTGAGGCACGACGCGTTTGCTATCGTTCTGCCCGATACTTGATCATTAACGGCTCCCTATACAAGCGGGATTCAGCATTCCCTACCTCCGGTGTCTGACTCCAGAGGAAGGTCATTATGTCCTTCGGGAAATTTATAAAGGCATCTGCGGCAACCACTTGGGCGCACGCTCACTAGCTCATAAGGCAATTCGCCAAGGATACTTTTGGCCCTCACTCCACACTGATGCTTAGGCCTTCACCCAGAAATACGACAAGTGTCAGAGATTTGCCAACATCCCACAACTCCCAGCTGAACCATTGACAGCCATGGTCAGTCCTTGGCCATTTGCCCAATGGGGACTGGACGTCATTGGATCGATGCCTGAGGGCAAGGGCCAAGTCAAGTATGAAGTTGTAGCCGTAGACTACTTCACCAAATTGGCTGAAGCCGAAGTCTTAGCCACCATCACTACAGCCCGCATTGAAACCTTTGTGTAGCAAAATACCGTATGTCGCTTCGACATCCGCAACACCATCGTCACAGACAATGGCCGGCAACTTGACAATGCAAAATTCAAACAATTTTGTTCTAACTTCAAGATTCGTCTTTGCTTCGCCTCCCCAGCCCATCCTCAATCCAATGGCCAGGTCGAAGCCGTGAACAAAATTATCAAGAAGACTCTAAAGACTAAACTTGACAAAGCCAAGGGCTGCTGGCCAGAACTACTCCCAAAAGTTGTCTGGTCTTACCGCACCACCTTCCGTACCTCAACAGGAGAAACACCGTTCTCTCTTTCATTTGGTACCGAAGTCGTGGTACCAGTGGGGATTGGCTAGCCGACATACCGAACCTCCACTTATGATGCCGAAGCCAATGACGAGTAGTTAGCCCTTAACCTTGACTTCATTGACAAGCTCCGTAACCAATCCAGCATGCGCAATGCTGCGTACAAACAACGCATCGCCAAATACTACGACTCCCGAGTCAAGCCCCGTGCTTTCAAAATGGGGGACTGGGTCATGCGCAAGGTTTCCTTGGCCACCAAAAATCCTACTGAAGGTACCTTAGGCCCCACATAGGAAGGTCCTTATGAAATTATCAAAATCTGCTGTCCCGGCACTTATCAGCTTCATGATCCTAAGGGCAAGACGTTGCCTCATCATTGGAACGCTGATCACCTCAAGTACTACTATACGTAAACGTACCTAGACCCTAGGACAATATGTTCTCTTATACTTCGGTCTTGAGCCTTGACTCAACCAACTCTTGTATCCTCTGTCTTTCGGCACCTATTTGAATAAAACGCCTGACTCTGGCTAATTCCTATCACTCACATGATTATCATTTTGCTAGCACAACTGATATCACATGACACAAAGTCTCAAATCATAGCAAATCAAAATAACCTTGCTCCGCACAAGGCAAAATGTTCATACAAAGTAGAAATAAACATCAAGTGTTTCTAATAAATAGCTGGAATACATAAAGAAGGCAACGCCTTCAAGACTCAGTAGATGGGGCATCCCTAGTGGAAAGCTCTGCCTCTGGCGTCAGAGCTTTGGCATAGGCAGTGGGACTAGGTGCAGGAGGCTCGCTGCTCGTATCAAAGTTAATCTTAACCGAGGGGTTGAACCTAACCAGCCTATCCTTCCAGCGAAGTTGCTCATCAACTAGTCGATCCATGATGTAACTCTTCAGCTCCTCTGGATCTCTTTGGCTAGGGCCCCTTTTGCAACAACAGAGTGTTCTTCTCTCGGATGGCCTCCTGCGCCTCCGTCATCTTGCTATTGGCCATCTCATCACGCCTCTTCAGCCTCTGAATCTCTTTATCTGCCTTGGCCACGCTGACATACATCTCGCCAAAGGCCTGCAAAACAAAGCAACATCAGTCAGACCAAACGGGAATGATACGAACAAATTCACAAACAAAGTCACAACTTACATATGTAGAAGTGAGGATCGTCTTCGAACGACAAGGGTTGAGCAAAAGAAACAAGGGAGATGATGAAATCAAAAACTCACCACGCTCGCTGAATCACAAAGCCCACACAAAAGGGCACAGCCAAAAAGGGTCCACCCTGCCAAAGTAAGCTCACTATAGGAAGACCCAGCTCACATCTCTGAATCCAAGCCTTTCCTTCTTACTGACAGCCCGAGGGGTTCCAAATTTTTTTGAACAAAGCCCTGCCGAACTGCAAGGGCTATGCAGACCCAAAAGGACACCCACAAGTGGACGACCTGAACTAGGTCTTGTTGAATAGATGCACCACAGCCTCCTTCTGATCAGACCCTTGCTGAAGCTTTCTCACCAACACTTGCAAAAGTGTAGCCTTGCCGAAGCCGTGACAAGCACTTCTCGAAATCACTCCCAACGCCCTCACCAAATGACACTTGTTAAAATAATTTCTCAATCCAAATATTTAGAAACTTTTTCAGTAAGCACAATAAATCCTTCTAGTCTTAAATTAGAAAACCAATCCTAAAGAAATATTAACAATATCCTGTTATCAAATAAAACTTCACAATTTCAATGAACTCTCCTACGCTCCATCATTCATAGCTTTAATCAAAAAACAAAGATATGTTCTCTGTTTCAATGGTAGACTCCTACAAAAGAAAAAATTAATAATAAGATAAAACATTACAATTATTTAAAAGAAAATGAGAAACTGGCCAATATAAGAAAAATCTATTTAAAAAATTAAAGAGAGCTATTAAATATAAGAATGTTACCTCTTCCTCATTATTATCAACTTCTTCATCTTGAACGGTAACTCTTCTAGCTTCGTTCTCATTAGGGCTTGAAGCTAACAGTATAAATAAAAAAAAATTATTAGAAAACAACAATAAAATGTTTTACTTAATATGAAAAATATAAGCATAAAAATATTTCAATACCTCTTATCTCACTCCATAACCAATCGCGAGCGCACATCAATGCCTCTACTGTGTTTGAATGAAGCCGGCTACGATGAGGGCTTATAATCCTTCCACTAGTACTAAAGCAAGACTCTGAAGCAACTGTGGATACAGGAATGGCCAAAATATCTCTAGCAATATCATGCAAAGTAGGATATTTGATCCCATTTGATTTCCACCAACATAATATATCAAAATCATCATCATCATTCCTAGGTAAAAGAGACTCTTCTAGATAATGATCCAACTCAGATTTAACATGTCCATGGGTAGTGGAGTGAGAAACAAACACATCCAATTGCTTTACCAAATCAAGTTTAGGCATAGATGGTCTAGATGACGAAGTAGGAATCAAAGATTCAGATTGCACCTGTTGACTTTGTTGAGATCTTGACTGATACTCCTTGACCAAGTCATAGAGAATATCTTTATATTTCTTAATCTCTTGAGCTGCGTTGTTTGAATATATTAGAGGGCATAAAAATTCAATTTGTTTCATCTTATACCTTGGATCCAAAATACTTGCAACTCCCATCAAACCATGCATTGTATCCCAATACTTCTCAAACTTTGTTTGCATATGTAATGCCATTGCTTGCACCTCTTCTTGTTCAGAACTAAGCCAATCATAAATTGCTAATCTAATAGCACAAATATTCTTAAAGTAAAGATTGGTAGTAGGATACTTGGTCCCTGAAAAAAGAACAGTCACATCATAAAACATGGCCAACTTATCAACAAGCTCCTTTGTCTTTGCCCAATCACTTTCACTAGGCACTTCTTTGTACAATGGCTCACGGTGCTTCAAACGAGGAAAAACATCTTTGTATATCATTGCAGTCTTAAGCATGGAATATGTAGAGTTCCATCTAGTCTTACAATCAAGTTCTAACATTTTAGAGGTTGGAACTCTCAATTGCCTGGCCGCTTCAAGAAATTTCTCCTCTCTTTTTTGGGTTCCTAGCCAAAATGCAACACTGTACCTAATTTTCTCAATACTTTTTTTAATCACCTCTAAGCCATCTCTCACTACCAAATTCAAAATATGAGCACAACACCGCATGTGGAATAAACGTCCATCTAACATAAGTGAACTCGAGCAAATCTTATCTAACACTATCGCAATCATGGAATCATTTGTAGAACAATTATCTACAGTTAAGGTAGACAACTTACGGTCAAGATTCCATTCGAACATGCATTCCAATAAAGCATCAGCAAGTACCTCCGCCGTGTGTGGACATGGAACATATATAAACCTATAGTAAAACCCAAATAAGTCACAATCTAATTATTTAAAAAAAAAAAATAGGATTAATAATTCAAATAAGAAAAGTATATTACTTTTACCTTATTAGTCGGCTTTGTAAATTCCATGCATCATCAATGAAATGTGATGTGATAGTCATGAATCCTCTCTTTTGATTATTCGATGTCCACATATCCGTTGTAATGGCAATTCTACTTCTGTTGGTGTCCAACAACTTCATTGTTTTCTCCCTCTCAACTTCAAAAACCTTAAATATGTCCTTCTTGATTGTGTTTCGAGAACACACCTTAAATAATGGTTGCAAAGCATTGGAATACATCTTGAATCCAATATGATCAACCATGGATAATGGATACTCATGAAGAATAATCATATTTGCAAGTGCCTTCCTGGCATGGTCGTGGTCAAAATTATAAGTGCCAAGTTTGACACTCCCATCACTCAACTTTGTAGGATTCAACATTGATTGATCTATGGTTCTTTGTCTTTTATAAAGACAAGACTTTACATGATCAAGTAAATGTCTAGTCCCATTCTTGCTACTTGCGCCTAAGATATTCTTACAATGAATGCACACAGCTTTTATTTGACCTCAAATTTCTTTCTTTTCAAAATGTTCCCAAGCAGGAGATCTACCTTTCCTTTTATTCATAGCAGCTTGAGTTGAAATTGTGGCTTCTGTGTCGTTATTTTCAGTTACTGCAGGATTGCTATCATTTTCATTTGGTGTAGGGTTGTTATCCTCCTCAATTTGGGTTTCAGGAACTTGAGTCTCTTCATTGTCGTCACTCATCTAGGAAAAAAAAAATTATAAAGACTGATACATCAATTGGAAGGTAAAATATCAAACAACAAGAAAAGAATTAGTCATGACAAAAAATATATTCTCAAAAGGAAAAGAATAAAGAATGCATATAAAAAAAAAAGGTATAGCTTTTATTAGAACAAAGCATGCATATCAGACAAAGAATAGCTTTTATCAAATCAAAACATGCATAGGCCTTGCAGTCGAAACAACAATCACTTTGTTTCAACTATTGTCTATTGTCCTAAACCCCTTCATCGCTACAAGACAGCCGTCATTTGATTTGCCTTTGTACACACTACCGTAATCCCCTTGTCCTATTTTTTCTTTGAAGGAGTTGGTCGCTTTCTGGACCTCCAAATAGCTTATACCTTATAACTTGAAGTGGCTTATAGTTCATGAGAAAGGCCTCAACAGTTTGACGATCTTGGCTTTGATTCTTCCAGAAGAAGATATATCTCTAGGATGATAACTTTATTCCTAAGCAGTAAAGAATGACCACTAGAACCATGAGACCAGCAACTGCACCTGCTGAAGAATATAAACTAAAACAATATGCCGTGCATGTAGGAATATATAAACTCTAGGATTCCTGACTTATTCACAGAGAGTTTGGCCCGCAAAAAATCTAAAGAATATAAACTAAAACAATATAAACAGCTTTTGTAGGAATAGAACAGCTTTTGTCAAAGAGAGAGAACCTTATTGCTGACAGTAAACTTGATGTGCAGTTGAAATTTGAATTGCAGTCACTTTCATAGAATTTGAGAAGATAGCAGCCGTGTAGGAGGAAGGAATAAGGAGCGACAGACAGATAGCGACTCTCTAGGTTAATTTTGTTTATTATATTATATTAATATATATATATATTAATTATAAATAAATATATTACTTATCGGGCCGGGTTCGGGGATGGGGATGACAATCCCATCCCCGGCCCATCCCCGGTCGGGGATTTTGTAAATTCGGGGATCCCCGTACCCGGCCCCGATTTCCCCCCGAAAACTCCCCCCGTTAGGGCCGGGGACCCGACGGGGACCCGACCCGACGGGTATTATTGCCATCCCTACCCTAGAGGCTACACATTGAGAATAATGGCTTAATGGCCCAGCCCCTCACCTTTCGAAAGTGCTCCCTAAAACATACCCTTGCCGAACGGCAAGGGCTGTGTACCAACTATGGGGCATTTGCCCCCTTTTTTAACAAACACTAACCTACATCAAAGGACCTGCCGAAGCGCAACTCGGGCTTAGCCCCAATGTAAAAATTTCGAGGCCCAGCCCCTTCTAGCCCTAAGACCACTTCGCACAGAGACCATACTTAGCCAGCTTGCCGAAGGTCTAGCTTCCCAGCTTTCCACCAAAAAAAAAAAAAAAAGGAAAAAAAAGGCTAGGGCCTTGCCGAACGGCAAGGGCCATGAAAGTTGGAAAGAACCCCCAAATTTTTCAAAGACTCAGCCTGCCGAAGGTCTAACTTCCCGGCTTTCCAAAAAAAAAAGAAAAAAAAAGAAAAAAGGGGCACTCACCCAATCCTTCCCCTGCCGAAGCCTAGCCCCTAAAACCTAAGGGCCCAGCTCTCAGCCTCCTTGCAGAATGCCTAGGTACTCAACTACCAGCAGTTCTAAAGGCTCACACATCTTGTATCATACATTCCATGTACTGACGCAGCTTCTAGTTTGCCAACTTGGGGGACTAGGGAATGCCCTACAACTCCAAACTGAAACTGGAATGCTCGGTCACGATTACACAAAACTCACAAGTTCCAAACCCAGAAATTACTTCTTGACCGCGAACTTGGGGGACTACTGTTTATACCATAATCAATCGAGCATACTCAGCATCAAGGCAACTAGCGCCAAGGCGGCCACTCCCTCCTCCCTGCCAAAGGAAGACATACTTCCGAGGTGCCAGACACCTGCCGAAGCTCCCAAGTGCCAAACCTAATCTCTGGGATACCTGTCGCCATCACGGCAACTTGCACAAAGTCCCACATTGAAACTTCGTGCAAACCTCCAACTTTCACTTCCCTATAAATAAGGAACATTACCCAAGTAAAAAGGGTAACTACTTTCTCACATTTACTGTTACTATGCCAAAGTTACCACTTGTAGCTAACTTAAGTATCGGAAAGCCTTCGGCCGGCACTACACCGGTGTCTGAAGCTTAACGATTGCTTCTCCCATTTTGTCTTCTGCAGGTTCTCCCCTTACCGAAGACCTTAGCCTTCTAAACTGCCGAAGACTCCACACATCTCATCCTCAAGTTGGACTCAATATTGGCCGGGCCATTTTGAGCATCAACAGAGCACTTTTGAAATTTTGGACGAGCTCCTAAAATTGTTTTCTAGTGTTTAACTTAAAAAATAGAGAGAATGATTGTATTTCTTGCATGCCTCCTTCCAAAAAGAATAAACAAAACAAAAGGGTTTATTTCACTACCTTTTCTCACTCTCTTTCCTAAGGACTTATGTGAAGCGATGACATGGCAATTTAGAGGTCCAATGAGCTCACTCAAATTTTGTCACGCAGACTAAAATAATAAATAATAAATAAACTAATTAAATTCTAAAATATTAAAATTAAAAATAAAAGTGTCACTCACTCTTTCTCCCCACTCCTTTTTTTTTTCCACCTCGAAAATTGTTTCTTCTCTTTGTTGTAAAGAAAATGGTAGAGCCCATATAAAGAAAAGAAGGAAATAATATTCAAAAAGCTTAATGATAACATTGGAGCTTAATGATGATGTTCAAAGCCATCCAATTTGCCTATAAATAGGCTTCCCATTGCTTAGCAAAACACACCAAAGGAAAGGAAGGAAGAGTGAGAGGAAACAAAAGAGAGTGAGTTCTATCTAAGAAAAAATTCTGTCAATGTAAACATCACAATAGCAAATACAATTCTACTCGTAATATTCAGTGATACTTTTCATACTCTATTATTTTATTTTTATAACACGTTATTAGCACGATAGTCTCGCATCTTCACTTCTAAATTTTCCCAACTCAGCACTATGTGGTTATTTCTCTATCTCCTTTTTGTCATATGTCTCCTCTCACTTTACTACTATGATGACATGCAAACTTTCTTTTTTGTATTCTTCACAATTTTTTATGTTGCTTCATCCATGTTTATTTAATTTATTTTTTCGTACTGTAATTTGGAATTGTGCAGTTGTATACCCCATCCTGTTATTTTATGGTGGTGTTATTTTCATTGCCCATCGCGTTGTAACACATATTATCATAATAAAAATGATAATGTGATCTTAAAACCCATCTTATTATATCTTGAATAGTGGTGCAGTTATATTTTCCACAATATATAATATGTTATATACTTCATATATATATTAGGTGGTGGTTTTATCCCCGCATTTACTTTTTTTATTGTATGGTGTAGGTTTATTACCCATAGGGTAGTATTTATTTAAAATTGTGGTGCGGGTTTATCGTCCACACAACTGTCTTGAGCATTTATTCTATTTACTATATGATGTAGGTTTGTTACCCATACGACATTATTTATTTAAAAGTGTGGTACGGGTTTATCGTCCACACAACTGCCTTTACTCTTTATTTAAAAGTATGGAGTAGAATTAGTGCACATACTAGCATGTTTACTTTATCGCACATTTATTTTATTATTTAACAGCACATTTACATTTATTTAAAATATGGTGCTGGATTATCATCCACACCAACAATTTATTTACAAGCAATTTATAACAATTTAATTTATGAATTTATGAATTTATTTTACCACACATTTATATTTATTTAAAGTATGGTGTGGGATTATCGTCCATACCAGTAATTTATTTACAAGCAATTTATTTTATGAATTAAGTATGTAATATGATGAGTTTTACAGCACACAGAGATCAGGACCAGAAGTTCCTTGATCCTTATCATACTACATCAGGACTTGAAGATCCTTGATACTATATTGGTTAATAGTACCGTACAAATAAATAGTAATTGTACTGGAAAATGTACTGTACGCATGAATAGACTTGATGAATGGTACTATATACATGAATAGTGATGTATACATAAATATTAAGCATTTTGTGTAAACCGTCACTATACACAAAAAGGAACCTATAGTTCCTGAAACTCATGGATGAGCAATTAAATGAGAAGCCATAAGCTCCTCAAAACATGAACAATTATGTAAGGGTCTGAAGTCCCGAAATATGTACAGGAAATTATAAAAATGTCCATACCATGAAAATATGCGATTTTGGCCTGAAGTTCAAAATCTGACAATATTGAGAATCTAAAGTTCCAATAGTTAAATGGACAACCCTTGAGGTATTATTGCAAATTTTGGTACACCACATTTTTCTTTGGCATAAGAAAATGATGAATTTAATAAAGTTCGATTCTATTATAATTGACACCTCAAGGAAGCAATATATTTTGTGAATTCCGGTTGTTAAGAATACACCGAGAAATGGATAATATCAAGATAAACCTCAAATGATGAATTGAGGCTCTTCACATATTTTGTTATATTATATTATCTGGGCTGGAAGTCCATGGATCCAAATATATGAGAGATCCTGAACCTGAAGTTTTGGGTATATAGTAGTTAATGTTTTTCCCTACTATATTGCAATATTATCATGGCTTTTACTCAATTTATATTTCATGCCCATTTAAAAAGGGCAAATAAATTCTGAAGTTGGTTTAGCCCAGGGAAGATGTTCCGGACTCACATGCATTGAAATATGTAATTTAAGATATTTAATGTGGTTATTTGAACCTATAAGACATAAAAACCACAGGTGCAAGTTTAAGAATTTACCCAATTATTATAACAGAAAAGGAGCATACAACAAATAGATTCTTTTCACCTGCAAGGAAGGAGCAGACTCTGTAAAATTTATAAAATTCCATGATGTTCTGGAAGTCTCTGAAGGAAGAGGACGGTACCTATTAAGCTTAGCCATGAGCCTCTCGTGGTCTCCCAGCATGGCAAGCCTTGTCCGCATATCAATGGAGTATGAACTTACAAGTTTTAACAAGGCTTATTTTCCTCTTTAAGTTTCTCAATCTCTTGTTGAGACTCATGAAACATTCTCTAAAGAGACGAATTTTCAGTGTTCAGCTCCTAAATCTCGTTTGCTCTGGCACGCAAACGATCAGCCATGTTAGAAACAAAAGCAGCACTCTGAATGCTAAAAGCCATTGAGTCATCAATAGCCTCTTCATCAGACCTTCATGTTAACAGTATTTCATCCATAGGAGTAAGAAAATTCCTATATACTATGACAGCAGTCGTATCATTCATTATCACATAATCATTAACCGTCATATGACGATTTTGGGATACAAAGGGTGGAAGCCAGACTTTAACATCACGGTTTGTTATGAGAGCAACATTTATATCGAAATGATTTGGGCAAGAAGAAGAGGAAGCCATTTTAAGAGGGTTTCGAGGAAATTCTTATAAAATCTGAATTTTCTGAAAATGGAAAGAAGTTGAATTGAAATGCAGATCAGGCCTTGCAGAGGCAATATCTATAGATGGAAATGTGGCACCGTTTCCAAGATCCCAATATTTTCTCGGATCCTCATATTCTCTTTTTCTTTTTCAGATTCCAAAACTTCACTCGGCCTCCATTAATGTCTATTGGCACTTTAAAGGTTTTAAGGACTATTTTGGTCAAAGCTGATCTTACTTTGCGGATTTCACGAAATTACTTTTTCAAAAGCATCTCGAGAACCTCACAAATTTCTATGGTTAATTTGACATTCACTGGATGTACCTATTCCTCTAATTTGTGTATAAATATGTTATTAACGAATTCTTTTTTGTAGACTGCATCTAGTTTTCTCCATATCTAGTAATGCAATATCCACTTGTTTTTCCTATCAATGAGCACTCAATGTGCTTAAGAAGCGAGACTATCTCTAATCATCCATTCAGGAAGCAAGACTATCCCTGATCACGTTTCAGCTAGATCAGGGAACTGTAAGGATGACCACATGCTCTAATCTCCTGAAGTTCTTCTAGGCTAGGAGAAATGAGAGTTTGTTGTCTGTTACCTCACTGGTTTCCTTCCTTGATTTCTTGCATACCTTGCAATTAATATCACAATTCTTTGTATCTTTTCTTTCTTTTTACAACGCTCTATTCATAAAGGGATTTTGTTTCTTTAGAACGAACATATGAAGAACAAATCCATGTAGTGAACCTAACATTGATGGTTTTTTTTTTTTGGGACAGAGATAGAAGAATTGTGATTTTTGCTCTTGCAGGATATAATTAGATCATCAAGCATTACATTGTATTTGCTGAGTCGATACGAGCTTGAATGATATTTGAGCAAAGTTTCTCCCACCTAAGGATGTAAGCAATACTTGAGTTATTTCATGCTTGTACACTTTTTTTTTTTTTTTTTTACGACATTCTTAAAGATAACCAAATGGGGAGATAAGGTCGTTCCAGAAGAATGACTTGTATTATCGATCGTTCCAGAATAACAACTTGTATTATGACTATTCCACAAGAATGGCTTGTATCATTTTGATATGTATTCATGAATTATTAATGCAAAATTCACATATTGCAAGTTGAATACATTGATAGTACACTGTATAGATTAAAGTCCCACAAGAACAGAACATAGGTATATTAGTGATCAATATGATGTACGCCTGCTGCGTAGCAAATGATATGGATTGAAGTCCCGGGAGGACAATCCATTAACATGTCAATAGTAATACAGTGCATGCCTAATCCGTAGCAAATTATATGGTTTAAAGTCCTAGAAGGACAATTAATTGACATGTATGTATTAATATGTGGCCTGCCTGCAACATGATAGATATATGGGTTCTAATTGTTCCAACTCCTTGAATGAAGATTATCCACGCCCTACTATAAAATAATGCTCCATTGGAGGTTAGGATCCACATTCTCACATAATTCATCCTATAAGAGATGTCTGTTTGGACAAAAACAATAAAAGCCCCTTGAATGGCTTGGGTATCTAAAAGCAAAGAAATATTCATAATTGATGCGTGCACATGACATGAAAGTGGTGCAATCACGAATTGATGAATGATAATTTTTGGTTTTGGAGTAGCTACTCAAATCATCAATGGCTGTATTGATTGGAACCACGTTCTATTATTAAATGTCAACAATATAATTGCCCAAAAATGGAAAGAGGCAATTCCATTACAGATGAGAATGAACGTGAAGGAACAAACCCATAGTACGAATCCCAAAAGATGTTAACCCTGAAAGTTATACTTGGGTGTTCGGAATAAAAGAGGAATATACTCAATTTATCTGACATAATGTTTCTGGTAGAAATAAAGAATGTTGACGTTCTCCATATTTACAGATGAAATCGTTCCTTCTCATTGCACATTTACGGAGACTAACATGTTATTTTTAAGGGTTATTAAATGCACCGGAGTATATCGCTAGAAGCGATTCCCTAAAGATGTACAAGCAAAACAAATAGTTGGATATAAAGCTGTATAATGTGTGAAGAAGTGTAATCCCTTAAATAAAATCCTTGAATGATTGTAATTGCATGAAGCAAGTCTCTGAAGGACATGTGCCTGGAGCACAAATTTTGTACTCAATATTAATATGTATAAATTGCCTCAGTGAGTATATTAATTATGATATGGTTGCAAAGAGTTGATAATTGATTAAAACTCTTGACGAGTTCAAGAAATATTTATCTCTGCCTGAAGATCGAGAATTATGCCAACGAGATTCTTGCTTATACTAAGAAAGTATTCAAGCATTTTTATGTGGATTATCAACTAGGCACTTTAATGATTTTTCGGGATACTGGATCAGACATTGTATTTTTTAGATAGAGCTCAGCTCCATCCCCACCACTTTGGGATGATGTGAGACATATTTGATGCCATCTCCGCATAAAATAATATACAGGCATATTCTTTTCAAGTGAACTTACAAATAGCCCAGATTTTTGTTTGATTCACGGACTCTAGAAATTTCTATGATTTACATAGAGATAGCTTACTGAAAATATATTTGCTTACTCAACTACATGAATTGTTGATGGCTACATCATTCACTGAGTCCGAAAGATCTTCCCTCTAGAAAGATAGTCATGAAGATACTAGGGGGATCATCCAACAATATTACAAGATTGACTCACAGAAGCAGTGTCAACTATGACATTCAGAAAGATGATCAACAGTATGACTTAAAAGATATTTTGCCAAGCATCAGGGGGCGTGTGCTGTCAATAAAGATATTCACACACTGTACTCTTTTTCATTCGTCCAGGTTTTTATCCCACTGGGTTTTCCTACCAAGCTTTTAACGAGGCAGTGTAGCACTCGTGTCAATATACACAGAATTTTATGTTACACATGGTTATGTACTCTTTTTCCCTTCGACCAGTTTTTGTCCCACTGGGTTTTACTGGCAAGGTTTTTATCGATGCATATTCCATACATTGTGGTCTCCAAGAGGGAGTGTTGTAAAGAAAGTGGTGGAGTCCACATAAGAAAAAGAAGGAAATAATATTCAAAAAGCTTAATGATGATGTTGGAAGCCATCCAATTTGCCTATAAAGAAGTTTTCCATTGCTTAGCAAAACACACCAAAGAAGAAGAGAGGAAAGAAAGGAAGAGTGAGAGGAAACAAAAGAGAGTGAGTTCTATCTGAGAAGAAATTCTGTTAGTGTAAACATCATAAGAGCAAATACAATTTTACTCCCAATATTTAGTGGTACTTTTCATACTATGTTATTTTATTTTTAGGATTATTTATGTACATGCCCCCTGTGCTTTCAAAGTTGTCTCATATTACCACATGTTCTTTGAAACATCTCAAAATACCA
The DNA here is from genome assembly GCF_902201215.1 of Prunus dulcis. NCBI lineage: Eukaryota > Viridiplantae > Streptophyta > Magnoliopsida > Rosales > Rosaceae > Prunus > Prunus dulcis. The sequence continues at coordinate 43,888,116 of NC_047650.1, forward strand.
CCTACACTTTCGATAACTGTCTCATGTTACCTATTTTGTCAATATTAAGAGACGTTGCGTTACGTGATGGGTTTATTGAGTAATTTGGGGTCTATGTTGGTGGTGGGTGGAGATTTTTGAGAGAGAAATTGTAATAACCCAAACCAAAATATCTAAAAAGAAAGAAAATATCTAAAAAGTAAGGAAAATATCTTTTAGCAAAAAGACAAGTTTGCCCTCGCATATTTTAATAGGGGAAAATTTGACTTTTTAATCGAAAAAGAGCTTGGGAATTCCGCTTACTCCATTGCGTAGAGCGAGGCGAAACGAGTTCGTAGACACGGAGTAGACCCGAAGCGGAGCTATAACGAAGAAGATATGGTCTAAATACCGCGAAGGGCAAAATGGTAATTTGGTCAAAAAGTCAGATTTTTATTTCCCTCTCTCTCTTCTCCCCCGTCAGTTCTTCTCTCTCTCCTCTCTTCCTCTCCTGTCGCACCTAGCAGTGCGACTGTTCGACTTCCAAGCGACGCCCGGCCACCACAGGTCGAGCCGATCTCCGGCAAGGGTACCGTCGGGGTCCGCCTCCCTCTCGCCGTCAAAACCTGACCGACCTCCACCCTTGGGCTGCCCTGAGCTGATCGAAAAACCATGTTTTCCGACGGAGGTTCGTCCGAGTCCACCCGATTTTCCAGCTCGAATTTCTCCTTCGTTCCTCCACAAAATCGATCGAGTAAGGCACCAGAGGTCCGGTCGACCCGCAATCGGGACCTTCGAATGGTCAAATTAGCTTGGACCATCTGTGAGTGGACATTCTTTCATGAATTATTTTATATAAATAAGTTTTTATAAATGAGTTTATATTGATTTTATATAAATAAGTTTTTATAAATGAGTTTATATTGATTTTATATAAATCAGTTTTTATAAATGAGTTTTTATTGAATAAAGTTCTTTATTTGATCTTGAGTAAGTTTTATTATGGTTCCGAACATGATTAGCACAGTAATAATTCCACAGTTTTGTGCTGCTTACTTACATACGCTAAAGAGTTATAGAAAACAGAGTTTGAGGCTTATGGCAGATGAAATAGCAACACAATTTCAGATTTCAGTTATAAATCAGATTTTTCTAAAGGAATTTGTTTTAAAACCACCTCGTACCCATTTTCTTTGGTGATTACCCAGAGTTGGACCGATGTCTACTGACATGCAGTCCGATTTCAGATTATGTCAGTGCACTTGACTTTGCCTCACGAGTTTCGGGGATGCTCGGACCGTGAGTGCCAGAATTTGCAGCTCGGCAGACTTGGTGTCCCGAGACCTGCCAGGATTGCGGCTCGGCTGACTCTGTGTCCCCGAGACCTGCCAGGATTGCGGATCAGGCTGACTACGGTCCCCTGCATCCTGCCAGAGCGACTCGAGCTGACTTGGTGTCATCGAGGAATCTGCCGGCGGGACAGGCTGATCATAGTCCCCTGATTTCGCCAGTTTGCGGCTCGGGTAGCCTGCGTGACGCCCGAGACCTGCCAGGGAATTGACGGATATGACAGGGGTACAAATAGGTGGTATTTTCAAAGGATTTTGAGTTTTCTTTATTTAATTATGATTTTCAGTTATTTTATATCAGCTTCTCTGATTTTTCAGGCATTGATACATTTATATAGTTTTGTTCAGTTATGCAAGGTTTGAGTACAGTGCTTTTATACAAGTTTGATTTTAGTGTTTTATACAAGCTTTGATTTCAGTGCTTTTGAGCGAAATTTATCGAGCTTGAATATGATTTACATAGAATGCCTTGAGTTTAGTATGCTTTAAATGGAGAGTATGTATTCAGTTTTATTTAACAATTTTTATAATGGGGGTTATCATGGTTATAAAGTTGTTTCTAAGAACCTTATTTTTGTCCACTCACATTTTTTTTCAACCTGTTTTTCGCCCCCAGGCCGTAGAAGTGCGCGGGATCCACCACCGGGGCCATTCAAAGCTTCCGCGACACCACGTAAGGTAGAGCTTCATAGAAAATCCTTGGAACCCTGAAAAATTTAGAAAATGCTCTGATATCTAGTTGAAACTGAGAAACTAGAGTTGAGATTAGCTATTTGAGATATTCTGGCGGTTGGTGTGAATTTTATTAATTGTTTAACAGGTGGAAAATTTTGGGATTGGTCAAAATACAAGGGAGACTCTGCCGAAATTTCGGCAGAAGTCTAAGGAAAATGTGAAAAGAATTTGAGACAAGAAGGGTAAAAAGGTCTTTTGTGCCCGACATTCGCCAGGTGTCGGACACGCACAGGACTTGACTCGAATTCCAAAGTGAAAATTGGGTTGGGTCTTGTCAGAAATCTTCTGGAGGCTGTTGTGATGAGTGGGTGAGGCTTGGTTGTGTGTTCAAAGGTTGAGAGGATGAAGAGGAGGAGGGTGACGAAGACCAAAAGGGCACATAAGGAAATTGTGGATTGGGCTTTGGACAGAAGGAGATTATTGGAATTGGTTCGTCTGAAAATTGTGCATGTTTTTTATTAAGAAGAAGAAGAAGAAGAGGAAGGAGATGGGGAAGTGGACGATGAAGAAGAGAAAAGCTTGTTCCTTTTTTCAACAGCGGCTGTGCCGTTGTCTTCTGGAAAGAAGACTAGAAGCAAACCCATACCCCAAGAAGTGGGGGCCACATTATGTAGCAAAACGTCTCTTAATACTGACGGAATAGGTAACGTGAGACAGTTATCAAAAGTATAGGTGGTATTTTGAGACGTTTCAAAGAACAGGTGGTAATCTGAGACAACTTTGAATGCACATGGGGCATGTACATAAATAAGCCTTATTTTTATAACACTCTTTTATGATTCATAACTGAATTCTTTTTTTGGTAAATTGCTTTCATCTATCCCACAAACCACCTTTTTAGTTTTTCATGACTAGGCAAGGAGACATTATAGATGCATTTTAATTTCGTATTCTACGGTCTCTACAATTCAAAGTTTGCTTGATTAAAAAATGTCTATATCCTTTAAAAAAAAACCTCTATGAAGAAACTATGCCTACCAACATTGTCAATGGTAATTTGAATGAAGGTGAATTGTTGGGGTTGGAGTTAGAAAAGTCCACAACAGACATAAAATTTAACTGAGGTAAGAAATAAAAAGGGAAATTAGTTATGCTAATGAAAGAGAAGGGATAAACACTTTTGAGACTTCGAAAAAGAAAAAAGAAAAAAAGAGAAGGACACATGTCAATTTGTGGTTGAGTCACATTACTGGTAGGAGGAGTTCCTTCTTATGGGTAAGGAGTGAAGTATTGTCCTGAAATAAAATGATGCAATAAAAGATAGACAGTCTATCCAACAATGACACCCAGTAAGTTACTATTCAGGAGTAATATCCATGGTTATAGTCTACACATGGATGTTACATTTAAATGGACCGGCATATGTTGAAAGTTAAAAAAAGGACTCCGCATATCAATTTGTTTCCTCCACTCACACTGGAAAGGTATATTTTCAATTGATTGTATTAATTTAACAATTCAAGGTTAGAAAGGGACTTTAAAATCATTTTCTCATAATTTTTTAGTTTTTAAGTTTTATTAACTTATTAAATATTTTTATATCTTAAATTTGTCCATCCATGTGGCGCAATATGAGTGGATCTTTATGGACCCATTAATTGTCACGTCATGAGTTAACAGAAGATTTGATGAACATACTGACATAGCATGAAAGTGGTAAGAATATCAAATTTTAGGTACAAAGTTTATACAAAAGAAAAAATTCATGTAGCAAAGTCTGAATCTCGTGGGTAGTAAAGTGAAATAAGAAGTTCGTTTTTTCATGAAAAGAAAGAAAGTATTTTGACTAATACTAGATGTACCATCTTTTTATAACATGATTATATGATTTTATACCACATGATATTGCACATAACCTGAAAATCATCTCATTTAATTTATTCTATTTTTAGAGTTTTGTTTTGTCATTTTATGCATGATTTTTTGTAGAAAACCAACAAATGAGCCCCATCATTAAATTTTAAGAAAAATTAGGTATAAGTCATATATTAGTTTAGTAATAAGGATATCCTAAAGGGATAATTTGGTTTTGAGTTTGGAAAAAACCAATCAAACACTTTTAAATCAAACACCCATATTCACCTAATTTAGTAATAAGGATGTACCATCTTTTAAATTTTATTTTGGAAAAAACTCAATCAAACACCCATATTCACTTGGCTTGTTTAATTTCTGAGGGAAAAGACAATTTTACCCTTTTCGTTTAAAAGGATCGCCCGAAGTTTGTACCATCACTGGCCACCGGCAACCATCACTGCTGGCCACCATCTCCTACCGACAATCACCACCACCTACCACCATCTCTGGTGTTAGAAATAGACCATAGAAGTCAATACAAAAATAAAAAAAAAACTTCTAAGGACATAACACTACATAATTAATAGAGCATGAAAATCACTTTAGGAAACTTATACATAGACAATAAAGTGACAAGCCCATGAATTAAGATACATATGGAAAGCAATCTAAAGATGTTAGATTCACGAGACATTTCCATTATGATATATCACATCCTAAAATGTTCATGTTCATAGGATCACCAATTGGACAAATGGTGACCTACAAAGACTAGTACGCACTCTGTTTGCTCAATCGGGAGGATGACTAGTCTCAAGTCATGTAGAGATACTGAGACAAGTGTGTAGGTGCTTAATAGAGATAGAGTTCATTGAACGCGATCGACTAAGAATTCTTATATGGTAGTTTTATTTACAAGTGTCAAACAAGTAATTCTAAGTTGCTATCATGCAAATTAGTTCTCCAACCTGAGACATCACATTTGTCTTATGGATGAGTCAGTTATCTTTGAGATCATTAAACGATTGTATTGAGAGATATCGCTTAAAGGTAATCATCAGGATATCCTATAAGTTCACATAGGCATGTGAATAAACAACAAGGAATCTCTACTATAAATAAAAAGAGAGAATGCTTTAAAGATATGATTCATTGAATCTTTGGCCAAAGTATCAGATAAGATTGCAATATGAAGTTTGCAATCTCGTCCAAGTGAATAATATAACCTAGAAACGTAGCATTGGGGATTTGACACAAGTTAACCTTATCCTGATAATGTGACATAGAGTATTGTTATAGAGAAAGATCATATTGCATTCCAATTACAACTTACTAGGTTCTCCAATAAATTCTATTTAGCTTGGGTAGCCATGATATACTGCTAGGTGTCAACCATAGCTTGTGGAGGCCTTGTAAGGCTTAATTACAATTAGACTTCTCCAATAGGGTGAATGAAGGGATTCAATTCATTCACGGTTTAGAAGGAATTAGACTTACCCACTATCTCGCTAATTAGAAATTATAAGATCGCACACCGAAAATGAGGGGATTGAGAAATAGCCGAGAGAAAGAGATTTTTACGCCTTGGTCAAAGTCAAAGTCAAGGTCAAAGGTCAATTGTCGCATGAGACTTTTAAAATAAATTTTCATAGCTGCCCATGCATGCATGGTTGACTAGAAATGAGCCAAACTGTTGTTGGGACTCTTAAATAAATATTGATGGCTCCTGGACAGAGGGGAGCACGGAGGGTAGAGTGGACATTATTCTACGCGATTCTAATGAAAATTTTGTAGCTGGGAGAGCTTTACATGTAGATAATATTTTCTCAGTTGCACAAGTTGAAGTGCTGGCTACCAAAAAAGGCGCAGTGTTGGCGATAGAAAGGGGTTTCACTAATGTCACTTTTGAGAGCGATGGTCTCCATATCGTCTCTGCTCTATGAACTCCTACCATGTAGCGATTAGTGGAAGATGCCAAGAGTATTGTGGGAGCAAATTTCCCCACGAGAATATTCGGTTCAGAAGATTCCCCTTTCTTCTTCGCCGCCTCTTTCTCCCTGCAAAATAGAACAAATAAGAAGACCACACCCGGGGGGTGTTGGCCAAAGGCCCTCCGATGCCTAAGTCAGTTCAATCGATCCGTAGAGAAACGATAGCTAAAATAGGATACGGGATGTGTTTATAATATAAATTGGGTGGCCGGAGCCTTATGTAAAAGAGAGAGAGAAAAGAGGTGGCTAGGGTTTGAGAGGAATTTTATGTATAGATTTTAGTAGTAATTCTGACGTACCTCAACCCTTGTGTGTGGTCATGCTTTTATAGTGGTCTCGGAGGCTAGGGTTTCAGATGAATAATTCCGTAGATGGAAGGGAATTATTCCTCCCCTTTTTGGGATTGATTTGATTAATTAGGGATTTGATTTATTAGAGTAAATCAAATCCCTAATTGTGGTAGGCATCAAATCAAATCCCGATTCAATTAGGTAACTCCTCATTTAATTGGGGATAGTGGTAATTAACCAAATCAAATCTCAACCTAATTAGGTAACGTTCAATTTAATTGGATAATTCCTAATTAAATTGAGTAACTCCTAATTAGGTTGATCAATTCCCAATTTGGTCAAATAATCCCCAAATGGTAGGAATTATTTGACCTAGGGTTTGATTTAATTAGGTTCCCACAAATGCCCCCCAGCTTCTGCATGGCGCGTGGTGGCATGTAGGAGATGTAGATTATCCGTTGGGCTGTCCAGCTGTAACTGGGCTTCTTTCGTGGACTTGGGCTCCCGCGTAGAGGAGGTGTTTGACTTGCCAATTTTATGAACTCCTAAGTTGGAAAGAGTTTGCGATTCCTTGTAGGCGATTGACGATGTAGACATCGAGATGCTCTGTCCCGACTCACCCCCTATGGAAGGGGGAATTGAAGAGCAGGTAACCGGAGAGGATGAAGCAGAGGTGGACGCAGTAGACGAGATGATGGCAGATGTCATGATTCAGGCAGATGGAGTTGCTGAAGGCGTAGCTAGTCAGGTGGATGCCGAAGAGGCTGCAGCTTAAAGGTCTTCTGCTGGCGTCTCCAAGTAGACAAAGACTTTTTTTTGTTTCTTTTCAGCTTTTGTAGTTTGCTTTTTGTTTAGAATAACTGGTCTTTATTTGACCATCTTGTTTTTGTTGAACTTGGCCGGTTGGTCTGTTTGTTATGGAAATTTCAGTTACATTTTCCAACTTCAATTTGCATATTTGACTTGTGAACTGCTTGAGTAACCAGCCTATGTTTTGATTGCACGTCCTCCTTTAGAGATTTGTGAGTACTAGGGGATTTGTGAGTACCAGGGTCCCCCATGAAGGACTTCGGGCATGTACTGCATATCCCGTAGGATGATTCCCCTTAGGAAGTTGGCGAGCACCAGGGTCCCCCTTGAGAGACTCTGGGTGTGTTCTGCACATCCCATAGGATGATTTTCCTTAGGAAGTTGGCGAGCACCAGGGTCCCCCTTGAGGGACTCCGGGTGTGTTCTGCACATCCCGTAGGATGATTTTCCTTAGGAAGTTGGCGAGCACCAGGGTCCCCCTTGAGAGACTCCGGGTGTGTTCTGCATATCCCATAAGATGTTTTTCTCAGGTCACATCATGTTTAGCCTATGTCCAGAGACTCGTCGATGAGAGCGGCCCGTTTAGCCTACGTCCAGAGACGTGTCGATGAGTGTGACCCGTTTGACCTACGTCTAGAGACGTGTCCTGAGTATGGCCCGTTTGGCCCACGTCCGGAGATATGTCGATGAGTGTGGCTCGTTTGACCTACGTCCGGAGACGTGTCGATGTGTGTGGCCCATTTGGCCTACGTCCGGAGACATGTCGATGAGATGAGAGTGACCCATTTGGCCTACGTCCGAAGACGTGTCGATGTGTGTGGCCCATTTGGCCTGTCCTGAGGCGTGTCGATGAGAGTGTCCTGTTTGGCCTACGTCCAGAGACGTGTCGATGTGTGTGGCCCGTTTAGCCTACGTCCGGAGACGTGTCGATGAGAGTGGCCTGTTTGGCCTACGTCCGGAGACGTGTCGATGAGTGTGGTCCATTTGGCCTATGTCCGGAGACGTGTCGATGTGAGTGGTCCGTTTGGCCTACGTCTGGAGACGTGTCGATGAGTGCGGCCCGTTTAGCCTACGTACGGAGACGTGTCGATGAGTACGGCCCGTTTGGCCTACGTCCGGAGACGTGTCGATGAGAGCGGCCCGTTTGGCCTACGTCCGGAGACGTGTCGATGAGTGCGGCCCGTTTGGCCTACGTCCGGAGACGTGTCGATGAGAGCGGCCCGTTTGGCCTACGTCCGGAGACGTGTCGATGAGAGCGGCCCGTTTGTCCTACGTCCGGAGACATGTCGATGCCCGTTTGGCCTACGTCCGAGACGTGTCGATGAGAGCGGCCCATTTGGCCTACGTCCGGAGACGTGTCGATTGCATTTGTGAACACTCCATTGGAAAGAAAAGCTTGAACATGTATTGATGTCTACGTGACTACATTGCTTTATTGAACAAAAGAGATGAGTTGCAGAGGTAACATCAAAAGTAACTTGTCTTCAATGGAGGTGAGGGAGGCCTGGCCGCCTACTTGGAGCGAGCTAATAGGCTAGGAGCTTCGTGGATAGCACATTCGGAGGTGATGGGCATTCCGTTGTCTTGGAACTTCCTTCCCTTAAAAGGTGATGTCGGGATCGTCTTCCATGACTGGGTAGCAAGTGACAGCTTGGGAGACCTTCGCTTGTCGCTTACATCATCTTTCTCTTTTGCTCCTCGGTGGTCAGCTCGGGCTCTTAAAGTCGGCTAAGATCGTGCTGATCCGTATGACTTTTTTCGTGGAGGTTCGCTGGCAGCCGCGTCACGATCTTTGATTTGCTGGATAGCCCCCTTGCGATGAATTCCGTGCAATAGCCATCTTCGACCAGTTCTTCGAGGTGCTTTTTCCAGGCGAAGCAGTCATTTGTATAATGACCGTGCCCTTCATGGAATTCGCAGTATCTACTGGTATCCTTCTTGGCTGGGTTTCCCTTCAAAGGCGATGGTTTCTTCAACCAAGGCATGTTCTTTACTTGGGCTAGGATCTGCTGTATCGGAATAGTAAACTTGGTGTAGGTCTCAGTTGTTGGAGCACCTTCCTGAGGCTGTAATTCGCGCTTGCCCCCATCCTTGTCTTTTATCATGTCGTTTCTTTGGCTTGCCGCCTCAATCGGTTGATCGGCTTGCTTGGCAGCTTTCTTTGCGGCGATCCGGTCATCGTCCCAAAGCGCATAGCACTCTGCTGTCGCGAAGACTTCTACTAGTGTTTGGCAGGGAGAGATGGTCAGCTCGCGATACAGCTCACACTCAATTGGCAAGCCCCTCTTGAAGGCCGATGACGCGATTCGGTCGTCACATCCAATGATGTTCGCCCTTTCTGCTTTGAACCTATTGATGTAATCTCGAAGGGATTCTTCGTACTTCTTTTGTAGGTTGAACAGGTGGTCAGGATTCTTCTTAATCATCCGGTAAGAAGTGTATTCTTTGATGAAGACGTAAGCTAGCTCCGTGAAGCTACTGATCGACCCAGATGGCAGGGTGTGGAACCAGTCTTGGGCTGCTCCTAGCAAAGTCATTGCAAACACCTTGCACATCAGCGCATCGTTAGCCTTGTAGAAGATCATGATACTTTTGAAGTGCTTTAGATGGCTATCAGGATCGAAATCCCCTTTGAAATGCGTGAATGAAGGCGTTGAGAATCTTTTTAGGGGAGCAGTCTGCTCGATCTCGGCCTGAAAGGCATTGAGTTTGCTTGGTCCACCTCCCTACGTAGAGCATCTTCGAAATTTTCACCAATCTTTAAGTTACGAAGTCGGTCGTTTACGAGCTTCTCGACATCCTCCGCGCACATGGCTTGCCGATCACGTTGGCGACCCTCGTGATTCAGGCGGGGATGGTTGACTTCCTCGTCGACTTGAAGAAGTTGACCTCCTCGGTTGCCCTGCCCGTGAGGCAGATTGGTGGATTGAGCTTGCGAAGATTCCTCCACGAGTTGTTGTCGCAAGTTGGTTCTCGAGCGGATTAGTGAACTTTGGTCGTTGCGTTCGTCACGCAATCGTTCAAGGACTCGTGCCCCCTGTGTGCCTAGTCTTGAATGTCGTCGATCGGCTCAGAGTACGGCTTGTAGATGTCTGCGTCTCGCCAGCTCGATCTCGTTCTCTCCCCTGCCAGTTTGTCTCTGACTGACTAGTCTAGGATCCCTCAAAATGCTCGCCAGTATGCTGGCGGATCCTTCTCTCATTGTCATGGGCTCCAAGGCTTTGACCGAAGTTGATCTGCCTGAGGAGTTGGCCAATTAAACTGTTTTGGTCGTCAACCCTTTGTGTAAGTTGATCTACTCGTGCGTTAAGGCTCACTTGACTGCGCGTGTCGGGAATAGAGGTGTGGATCGGGCCCAATGACAGATGGGCTAGAGTTCCATTAGATGTGTACACGAGTGCATACGTCAAGTGTGGTTGCAAAGGAGCGAGTGAATGGATTTGCTCCAAGACTAGGGAATGGTCCGAGATGGCATTGAGGTGGTCACGAATGGCGGCACTGTCATGGGTGGCAGCACCAGCACCTAGGCCTTGCAGTTGCACGACGGAGGAGGCCACGAGGCTGCGTGGCTGCGCTGCAATTTCAGCAGCCACATGGCACAGCTGCTGCTGCATTCCGGTTGCTGTAGCAGTTGTTTGGGGAGGTTGCGTAGCTGCCGGAGGTGGCTGGACAGCATGGGCAGCCACGAGGGGCTGCTGGAACCCTCCGAGAAGCTGCTGGAACGCGCTGGCAGCCATGGGAGGCTGCTGGAAATCTCCGGTGGAACGCCCTGGCAGCCATGGGAGGCCGCTGGAACTCGCTGGGAAGCTGCTGGAATGCGCTGGCAGTCATGGGAGGCTGCTGAAAACTGGCCAGGGAGCTGCTGGAACGCACTGGCAGCCAGGGGATGTTGCTGGATTTCGCTGGGAAGCTGCTGGAACGTGCTGGCAGCGATGGGAGGTTGCTGCAAAATGCTGGCAGCAGCTGTACCACGTGGTGGCAGCGAGGCTTCGGCAGTTCCGGAGTGCACCGTTGAGGTGGTTTTGCCCCTAAGGCATTTGCTTCCAACCATGGTTGTTTGGAAGGCTTCGGTGGATTGAAAAAATAGGTTTGGAGCACGCTTTGAGTATATCTCGTGCTCTCAATGAAAGCACCAATTTGTGGGAGCAAATTTTCCCACGAGAATATTCGGTTCAGAAGATTCCCCTTTCTTCTTCGCCGCCTCTTTCTCCCTGCAAAATAGAACAAATAAGAGGACCACACCCGGGGGGTGTTGGCCAAAGGCCCTCCGATGCCTAAGTCAGTTCAATCGATCCGTAGAGAAACGATAGCTAAAATAGGGTACGGGATGTGTTTATAATATAAATTGGGTGGCCGGAGCCTTATGTAAAAGAGAGAGAGAAAAGAGGTGGCTAGGGTTTGAGAGGAATTTTCTGTAGAGATTTTAGTAGTAATTCTGACGTACCTCAACCCTTGTGTGTGGCCATGCTTTTATAGTGGTCTCGGAGGCTAGGGTTTCAGAGGAATAATTCCGTAGATGGAAGGGAATTATTCCTCCCCTTTTTGGGATTGATTTGATTAATTAGGGATTTGCTTTATTAGGGTAAATCAAATCCCTAATTGTGGTAGGCATCAAATCAAATCCCGATTCATTTAGGTAACTCCTCATTTAATTGGGGATAGTGGTAATTAACCAAATCAAATATCAACCTAATTAGGTAACGTTCAATTTAATTGGATAATTCCTAATTAAATTGAGTAACTCCTAATTAGGTTGATCAATTCCCAATTTGGTCAAATAATCCCCAAATGGTAGGAATTATTTGACCTAGGGTTTGATTTAATTAGGTTCCCACAAGTATGATGTCATAGATCATTGGAGTAGTTTTTACCTACATTGTACTGCAAACGTGGTGTTTGATCTTCTTGCATGCTTTGTCGAGATTATTGGCATTGTTGTTAATAGGTTTGAAGACCAGAGTTTATTATTGATCTTTTATTTGAGGATTGTAATCAGTTGTAGTTTACAGGTATGATTTGAGGGGAATGAAGGGACACTCTATTGGAGGCAAGGTTCTTGCTCCAGCTTGAGGTTGAGCGGGCACCGAGCCCATTGGTGGAGAGATTCTTGCCTAATCCATGACGACATAGCCTGATATTTGTACTAGTTACTCCTTTCCTCTTCAGTACAATACTATTGCCTTCCTCCCTCCCTCAAAAAGAGCCCTCTAAAGTTTAAGTGCCCGTTTGACATTGCTTATGATGGGTGGTAAGTGATTTTTAAAAAAAAAATTGGGGAACCCAGCCCATTTGGTAAACTATGCAAACATTACTTATTGTTAAAAGGGTTATCTACTGTAGACGTCCCTGAACTTGGCCTCCAGCTGCAATTGGGTTCGTGAACTTTTTTTTTTTTTACAATTACATCCGTTAACTCGATAAATAGTTCCAATTGAGTCATATCGTCCAAGTTTGTCAATTTGTCCATCAAAATGAGGGGTAAAATGTCCTCTTGAGTTGCAGATGTAATTGTTTTAAGTGTTCTTAACTTTAGACGTCCTTGAACTTTGCTCCCAGTTGCAATTGAGTCCGTGAACTTCTTTTCGACGCAATGACATCCTTTAACTCGACAAGTAGCTCCAATTGAGTCCCGCTGTAATAGAGTAATAGAGCTAAAAACCAGAAAAGATGGGTTTGAGGCAAAAGTCGAAGACCGACGGCTCATGAAGAACTTCTCGATCTTCTCGATGCTGGCGTAGTGGTTTCAAAGGTTTAGTTGGATTTGGCCACGTCGACCAATGCCGTGGAGTAACTGCCTGCTACGGTGGCTTTAATTCTGGCTCCAAGTGCGCCGTCGCTGTTATGGCTGCAGTGGATAAGGAGACCTTAAGCGGATGGGTTCTGGGTTTTGCAAGTTGGGAGAGGAGGGGGGGTTGTAGGTTGGGTTGGGATATGGTTTTTGAGGGGGTGGGCTAAGGAGAATGGGGATTGAGCTGCGGGAGAGAGCGAGAGACAGAGAGGGAGAGCTGAGAGAGAGGGAAGGATTCTGTTAAAGCAGGACTCAATTGGAACTACTTGTCGAGTTAAAGGATGTGATTGCCTTAAAAAGAAGTTTACGGACCCAATTGCAACTGGGAGCAAAGTTTAGGGACATCTACAGTTAAAAACCCTTAAACAATTACCTCTACAGCTCAAAATGATGCTTTTACCCCTCATTTTGACAGACAAATTGACAGACTTGGATAGTAGGACTCAATTGGAACTATTTATCGAGTTAATGGATATAATTGCCTCAAAAAAAAATTCACGGACCCAATTGCAACCGAGGGCCTAGTTTAGGGACGTCTACAGTAGATAGCCCTTGTTAAAAATTGTTGTGAGAGAAAGCTACAAGAGAAAACATCTAATGAGGTATTTTCATTTTCTGATTATGAGGGAATCAATGTCGAAGAGGCACTAATTTTAGGGGGATGTATCCAATTCAAACTTTTAATGACTTTTATAGAGTTTAAAAGTCTGGAGGTATTCAATTTAGACTTTTAAAGAGTATATAAAAGTCTAGTGGTATTCAATTGTGACTTTTAAAAAGTATTTAAAAGTTTGGTGGTATTCAGTTATGACTTTTAAAAAGTATTTAAAAGTTTGATAGTATTTAAAAAGTTAATGACTTTTAAAAAAGTTTATTAAATGAATGATTTTTTCCATACTTTTAAAGCTAATTATTAAGAGCAAAAGTCTTGCCAATTTATTAGTGACTTTTATCAACTCTATGAAAGTATTTAAGAATTTGTCATCTCTATGAAAGTCACTCACTTAAAAAAGTCTTTATAAGTATGAATTGGATAATGATTATACAAGAATTAGTACCAAACGCTAAACACCAAACTGCTTTCCCTCACAGCTAATTTTTCTCAACGGTAAATGAGTTTCTGCCCGCCCCGTGTTAAAGTTTTGGGTAAGTCCCTGAATGCACCCACGAATGAAGAAAAAGAGATGTCATTATTATCACCGGATAGGATTCTAAGGTACACAGAAAATTTGAGTGGTTCTTCGTTTCCAATAACCAGAATAGACGGCTTTCATTTTCATATTAAATGCTTGATATTCCTTAATATTTTCTCTTTTCATCCATGTTTCTTGTTTGTGTGGGTATTATTCATCTCTGAGTTGTGTGAACATCACCGTTCTTACTGTTATTGTGCCCCACATTTCGAACTAGATTGTAGTGTGTGGTAAATTTTAACACTTGCGGCTTGAACTATCTGGTACTGTGTTTCTCTCTATTTACTGCTCAATTTTCATGTTTCTGGGAACAGTCCTTTAAAGGTTAGATAATCAGATTACAAGCATCAGTGGTATAGAAATTTCTATAGGTCCATAATTTTCTGGAAAATCGAAAATTGTGTTTGAAGTGACACTTAATTACCCGGTTCACATGGGAATGGGTTCCACAAACTTTGGATATTTTCGAACTCTCTTTGTGCATATATACTTTGGCATATGGCCTTCTGGGTTCAGGCAGGGGACTCAGGTAGCTGAAAACATTATTAAGGAAGTTTGTGTAATAATTTTGGGTCCCAATGGATGAAAGTTCTGTCCATAACCCCCTTCTTTGGGGCCAAGGTTCTGGATATGCTAATGTCAGGAGGAAGACTCCTCTTTCTGTAACCTTAGCAAAATGGATTCTCAAGATTGCAATGTTGGCGCTTTTCATTTCATGGATTGCTCTAATGTTTCTGTTCCCAGCAGATTTTGTGCAGAAACTATTTGAGAAATGGATCCATGCCACCAATGGAACTGTTTTTGGGATTACAGGTGAACTTAATTATTGCCTCTGCTCTTTTTCAAGTAAATGTTCTCTTCTTAGAGGTCTCGAGTTAACTTGGATGCTGCAAACTGCAGGAAGCCTGTTCCTGCTATTCAGTGGTCCCATTCTCCTTATTGCAGTGCTGTCCATAGCATATCTTGTTATCTCTGGGGAAGAGGAGCTCCACGAGTATGTCTATTTTTGAGTTGGAAAATATTGAGTTAGATTGAATATACGTCATTGCATTTTATGTTCTAAGCTCAACCACTTAAATGTCCACAGGATTTGTTGTTATGTAATAATTAACTATGCGTGCAGGAAGAAGCCTTCAAAGTATCCGAGTTTCCGGTTGTGGACGTTCCCAGTTCTTGTGGATGGGCCATTTGGGGTTGTTTCTGCTGCTGAGTTGATTGGGATATTACTTTTTGTTGTGTTTGTTATCTGGGCTGTCTACGCTTATACCATGAGTATTCTCAGCTTGATGTCTGATCAGTTAACTTTTAAAGAGAAAAGGTATCATGTTTGTTCAAGATCAGTCTTATTCCTTTTTTTAGTTCCTGTCAATCTTTCTGAGTAGAGAAACTAGTTATCTCCATTAACTATCTATTTTAATAATTTTCACACTTCTATGTTGTTCCTCTCCTTTGAAAGTTCTGCTTCTGCTTCAGCATTTAAACTCTTGAGCTAGCCCTTAGTAGGTTTCAACTTGCAAGCTTGAAAAGCCTATATGCATGTATGTATAAAACTCACCAAGATTATGCTCTTATTCTTGTAAATGATTGTACGACTTATAAATAATTGAGGTATGTAAATTCCTGTTAAAAAAGTTGACACATATGAGATGAAACGTTTGGTTAAGTGCTTCTCCCTGCCATATGGTAGGTGCTGTAATAGTTTCATTAGTCAAGCTTTTAAAATGTTGAGCTTCTTGTTGATCAATTTGCTTTCTTTTTCTTTTTGGGTTTCAAAACAGTCAGTCAGTTATGTTTTTCTGATGCCTTTTTTTACGGGTTCCGATGTCCATTTTAATGACAGTAAACACACAATTATTGTAATCTGAAACTGTCCATTTGAATGAATGAAGCTCAGATTAAATCACTTAATTTTTAAGCTCCATTCATTCATGTAGGTGTCTAGGCTTTTTTAGCTGAAAAATGTCTCTGTAAAGTTGCTGTATATGGCTGAGAATCTCATTTTCTAAGGCAACATTATCTGCTTTACTTTCGATAATGTTGAAAACTTGGGATAAACTAACCTGTAATTCTGTATATTTCCCTTTTTTCTTTATGTTGTTTTTGCACGACTTGCTTAATTTGTAGAAGTATTCATAGTAGACTCGATTGTCCGAAGAAAATTAGTATATGAGAAACTTAAATCCTTCACGATTTGCATGCAAACATTGATGCTTATGTGCTATTTTTCTTCAGTCGAAAGATTGGTTTCATTAACGATTTACCTTGTACTTGAACTTGCAGTTGTTTGTTCCTGGAAATTTTGGGACTTCGTTTTGGTTTAATTGGGATGTTTTGCTTGGCATTTTTGTTCCTGCCAGTTGCAAGGGGATCAATTCTTCTTCGATTTATTGATATCCCTTTTGAGCATGCTACGAGATATCATGTATGGCTGGGACATCTCACAATGCTCCTCTTTACCATCCATGGACTGCTTTACGTAGTGGCATGGACAATTGAAGGCCGTCTCCTTCATGAAGTGAGTGCTAATGCTGCATTTAATCATATTTGTCGTTGATAGATAGGCTGTTAGCTGTTAAAATTAAGGTCTTGTTTACAGATGACAGCTAAAATTTGCTTCCATTTTACCATACCGTTATGGCATATTTTCCAGATAGACCATGCATTCCACTCTGAATGTTCTGAGATACTTGTTGCTATAAATGTATTAAATATATGACAGTGTACATGTATCTCTACCTAAATGTCTAATAAAATAACTTATAAGGACCATGCTACAGGCAAATATGGGCTCAGATTATGATGCCAGACTGCTTGTTTATGTTTTCAATGGTTTGATGCAGATATTGGAGTGGAGGGATATTGGTGTTGCCATTCTTCCAGGAGTGATCAGCCTTTCTGCGGGTCTGTTGATGTGGGTCACGTCACTTCCTCCAGTGAGAAAGCTGAACTTTGAGTTGTTCTTCTACACTCATCAACTATATGTCATCTTCATTGTCTTTTTGGCTTTGCACGTGGGTGATTTCATTTTCACAATGGCTGCTGGAGGAATATTTATTTTTATTCTTGATCGTTTTCTGAGATTCTGCCAATCACGAAGGGTGGTTGATATAATTTCAGCGAAGTGCCTTCCATGTGGAGCTGTAGAATTGGTCCTCGCAAAACCTGAAAGTAAATATTTTTCTTCACACTTTTATTATTTTTAATTTCATTATTCTGTTACCATATGAGTGACTGTTCGCTCATGACATGTTTAGATCTGCGGTACAACGCCCTCAGTTTTGTTTTTCTTCAAGTTCGTGAGCTATCGTGGCTGCAATGGCATCCTTTCAGTGTTTCTTCCAGTCCTCTGGATGGCAAATATCATATTTCTGTCCTCATAAAGGTTCTTGGAAAATGGACAGAAAAGCTGAGAGGAATTATCTTGGAAAATTCAGAAAAGGAGCTACCTTTCAGTCCTCATAGTAAGATAACAGCTTCTGTTGAAGGGCCTTACGGGCATGAGATACCGTACCACTTGATGTATGTACTCTATTCTTTAATTCATTTTATCACAAAAATTGTTGTATCAGATAAGGCTAATCCTGGTCTAATCACTGGTTTGGAATTTACAAGTGAAATACATGAAAGTTTGCATGATGCTGTGTGTCATGTGTGTCATATGTTCACATAACATCTTCTGTAAAGGTACTTACAAATTTGAAGGGCTCTTTACAAAGACAGTCCAATTATTAACCACCCAAAAAAAGAGAGTATAATGTTCCTTATTTTTGGATCAAAAGAAAAGAATATACTAGACATCCAGCTCAATGATAAATTTTGCTTTCTATATCTAACAGTTTGACTTAATGTTTTTCTTTCTTAGGTATGAAAATCTTATCTTAGTAGCTGGTGGCATTGGGATTTCACCTTTCCTGGCCGTCTTGAGTGACATTCTCCATTGTGTTAGGGAAGGGAGACCTTGTCTACTAAGAAATATTTTGATTGTCTGGGCTGTCAAAAGATCAAATGAGCTTTCTCTTCTTTCAACCATTGACATGGACTCAATCTGTCCATCGTTCTCTAGTAAACTAAATCTTGAGACTTGTATATATGTCACTCGGGAATCTGAACCTCCATTGGTATGTTTGGTTGTATTTTGACACATTTTCTGTACCTTCCTTAATTTGTTTGCGTTTTATTAATGTTATTTGTTCCTGTTTTTTGGGGAATTTGATTGTTGTTATTTGCAGGAAGACGGTAAAGTACAAAACACTCAAGACTTTTCTCTTTGTCCTACATCCAAAAGTTGTGGCATGTCTGTTTTGGTTGGTACTGGACATACTATATGGTCTGGACTATACGTTATCTCATCCATGGTAGGCTTTGTTATCTCAATGGGCTTGTTGGATATCTTCTACATAAACCCTTTTCATATATCTTCATGGTGGTACAAGGGGCTCCTTTTCGTTGTCTGTATGATTACAAGTGTCGTTATCTTTGGGGGTCTTGTGGTTGGTTTATGGCATCTCTGGGAAAGAAGAATTTTAGCAAAGGAACAATTTGAGGATGATAGGTTAAATATAGATAAGGCAGAGCATATAGAAACT
Organism: Prunus dulcis; assembly: GCF_902201215.1. Classification (NCBI taxonomy): domain Eukaryota; kingdom Viridiplantae; phylum Streptophyta; class Magnoliopsida; order Rosales; family Rosaceae; genus Prunus; species Prunus dulcis. The sequence continues at coordinate 43,906,613 of NC_047650.1, forward strand.
GTAGCTCGCGAGGATTCACACCTTGCAAAGTTAACTGGCATTCGTTATGGTGCAAGACCAGACTTCAAAGGTATGCCTCCTTGACATGTCTATTTTCGTCTTAAATTCACAGTACATGAAGCTAATTAATAAATACGTAGCAATAATTCTATATGAGTTATCCAGATAGTTGAAATGCTAGTTAATGACTACATATAGACAATGGCATGCAGTGGTTCTTTCATTTGAATAACTTTGATCTGTTGAAGAGGTTAAACTAGCATAATCTCTTCTTGGTTGCTTCATATTTTTGAGGTGGCTTCCATACCATTTTGTGTCGATTTCTACTTCCTGCTATCTTTTCATTGACCAATAAATCTAACAAAGCTGGTGGATCAGATAGAGGTGGGGATTTTGGATTCTTACAAAGCTCCATTTGATTTCATAATAATGAAGAAGGAAAAAGACTGAACCTTCCGAGGAATTTGTATCGGTATAGAATATAGAATTTAGGGTACATTGAAGCACAGGAAATTGCTTTGCAAAGAGGTGCATCGGGTTGTTAGTTGCCCGAAATAGCTTCTTTCCTTACAGCAACAATCGCATTTCTCCGGTTGCAGTTGACCAGAAAACGTCTTGTCATTGCTTACTTGATTTCTTCTTATTGCAGAAATATTTGAAACTGTATCCCAGAATTGGGGCCATGTTGATGCCGGCATCATTGTGTGTGGTCCTCCAACTCTTCAATCAAGTGTGGCTAAAGAAATCAGGTCACACAACCTTAGGAGACAAAGCGACCATCCTATCTTTCATTTCAACAGCCATAGTTTTGATCTGTAGCTTCCACTACAAATCTATTTATACGATTGTGCATAATAAATATACACATAAATATGCTTGTAAATATATGTGTGTGTATGTGTGTATATATAAATAAACCATCTTCTCTCATATGGACATCAACAGGTGTAAATAGGGAGGAAAACAGGGAGGCGTCTGCACAGTAATAATGTCTGGATGTCCGCATATGAGAAAATTCGTATAAATAAATATGCGTGTATGTATGTATTGTGTTTGGTGTTCTAATATACTGTATGTAGTCATCGATCAAATTTGTATGAATTTCATATACTATTTATCCTAAAGTGGTGGTCAAATGTGACCTTTTTGTTAGTGTATCTTTTTTGGTTGAATGGAGACCTTTTGGTGCCCAACTAGGGGTTTGAATCCATATCAATCATACTGACTAAACTAATCGAGTCCAATTCAATAGGGGTGGGCATTCAAATAGGAAAATCAGAAAATTGGAAAGTCAAGTTCAATTGGGCCGAAAAAAGTTAGGTTGATAAAAAATCAGATTGAGTTGAACAAAAACCGAATTGGAGCAATTCTTGTAGTGAAAAAACTGGACCGGCTGTATAATGTCCTTAAACTAATCTTTCCCCAAGCCCAACTCCAAATCACTTCTTCATTATAGGCCCAATCACCTCTATTTGCATAAAATTGGGCTGTTTATGAATTTGGCATAATCAATCGAGTGCATTCGGCAATAGAGGACTGGTACCTAGGCATGAACGTCAGCTGCCAAAAGGAAACACTCCAAAGACACTAAAATAAGCCTTTAGAATACGAGTGACATCACCACCTTCTTAACCTACAGAAGGAGGACCTCCTTTCGAAGCGGTATCCGCCTGCTGATGCTCTCGACTATCGAACCTAGAGCCATAGACACGTGTAGCTACCAAGGTAATCTGCACAAAGTCCCACATCGAAACTTTGTGTATGTAAGATCCCACATCAACCAACAAAGAGAGGGTGATGTGCTTTATATGTGCACACCTGCATCCATCTAGCACGAGGCCTTTTGGGAGCTCACTGATTTCGGGGTCGTAGGAATTTCGAAGTTAAGCTAGTTGGGGGCTAGAGCAATCCCAGGATGGGTGACCCACTAGGAAGTTGCTCATGAGCTCCCAGAAACAAAACCGTGTGGGCAGAGAGAGGGGTCCAAAGTGGACAATATCGTACTACGGCGGAGCCGATCCCGAGGTGTGACAATTTGGTATCAGAGCCACTCCACCGTGTGGTGCGAGTGTGCTGACGAGGACGTCGGGCCCCTAAAGGGGGTGGATTGTAAGATCCCACATCAACCAACATAGAGGGGGTGATGTGCCTTATATGTGCACACCCGCATCCATCTAACACGAGGCCTTTTGGGAGCTCACTGGCTTCGGAGTTGTAGGAACTCCGAAGTTAAGCAAGTTGGGGGGTTAGAGCAATCCCAGGATGGGTGACCCACTGGGAAGTTGCTCGTAAGCTCCCAGAAACAAAACCGTGCAGGCAGAGAGGGGGGCCCAAAGCAGACAATATTGTGCTACGGCGGAGCCGATCTCGGGGTGTGACAGTGTAAATTCTCAGTTTCGCTTCCCTATAAATAGGAAACAGTGCCTAGTTAAAAAGTGCAACTATTTTTTTTACCTTTACTATTACTCTGCCAAAATTACCACATATTCTACAGTCGTTGACCTAAGCATCAGAGAGCTTTTGACAAGTACCACACCGGTGCCTGAAGCTTGACGATTGCTTATTCTTTATCTTCTTCTGCAGGATCCCTCCATGTTGAAGATTCATAATCTTCTCGCCTTGCTGAAGATCCAACACTCATTCACCTAAGTTGACATTTTGAAAAGGGCATCAACAGTTTGGCACCGTTTGTGGGAAACGACTTTTGAATCTCACCTTTCTACCAGTTTCGTTGGCTCCATCTTATATTCGACCTTGTTGTCTCTTCTACCTTTCGCACTCTGCAATGCCGAGCGAAGCTAGTCTTGACACCCAACACTAGAGGTGGGCATCTTAAACTGAAATACCGAAATCGTACCGTACCATACCGATTTTATATCGTTTCATTTGGCATAGGGAGATATTAGGTACCGTACCATACCGTGCCGTACCAATAGAGTATGGTATGGTAGCGGTATCAAGATTTTGATACCGGTCAATACCGTATTGTACCGTACCGAATAATACTTAAATATAATTTTGATTGCCTTTGTGTGTATGTTTATAGAGCCTTTTTCTTTGATTCTTTTGATAATTCAAAGCTTTTTCTTTGATTTATTTGGCAAAAGTCATCTTTCTTGAAGCAACTCAATTAGTAAATTTTGATTTATAGGTGAAAAGGTTTTCATGATGAGAATATAATAAATAAAATAGTTGTAAAATATTCAACCAAGACCCTTTGAGTGAAAGAAAAGAAAGAAACAATATGTACTTTTATCTCTTAATAAAATTAGTGCCTATCACCGTTTGATTTTAGGATTATCCTTGGACTCTTTACTTTTTGTTTGTAGAAAAGTCGCTTAGAATCTTGATTAAGATGGAGGCTTTTTTTCTTTTGGTTAAATGGTAGGCCTAAGCCGACAACAAACTAAACTAACAAGGAATGACCCTGGGCTGAGCCCTGACTAAAATATCAATAGCTAAAATATCTTTGAATTTGTAACTTAGGCATCACTTATTTTGGTGAATGAATATGTTGAATATTGAATTGGTTCATTTTTTAGTTGTGTCATTTTGGTACTGAAATTGTACCGATACCGATTTGGCATGGTACAGAACGGTACCAATTTTAGCAAACCATAATCTCATACCGTACCATATTGATTTAAATTTTCGGTATCAATAGCGGTACGGGCTCAATACCGTACCATACTGTACCGTGCTCACCCCTACTCAACACCACACCCCACATGTGGGGTCATCCCGAAGGAAACTTTCGACTGACGCACACCTCCAAGCTGAAGTGGAGCGCCTTCGTGTTGATGTCGCCAAAATGACAGAGGGCTATGACCACCTTCGTACCAAGAATGCTGAATTGGAACACGACTGCGAACTTTGAAGCGTAACAAGGAGAATACCTACCACCAATTCACCTAGCATGACCTTACCCAGGGTGTTGAGAGCACCCAATCAAACCAACAAGCCATCTCCCGTCATAGTGCCTACACCCAGCCTAGGCTTGACAAAGGGAAAGGCCACCTTCATCCTGAAACGACCAAGTCGCAACTTCTCCAAATTTCCCAGCCAAAAGATCGGCCTCATGCCCCAACCAAGATTTACAAGAACTGTAGAGACCGCATCTCGGAGCTTCGGTCAAAGCCCATCCCTATTCTTGTAGACCTCGACAACCCACGAGTTGCTTACCTTGGCCCCTTACCGAAGCCTACCCGTTTACCTACCTAGGAGGGGGTTGGGGACTTGGACGATTGGGAACCTTATCATCTTAAGGACTAGGAGCCTTATCATTCTGAAGCTTTCGAAGAATGGAAAACTTATCCACCTTCACCCACCCAACAAAACATGTCTTCAGCACCCGATGTCCTCCCTCACACCGATCTTGCCATGAGACTTATTTTCGAGAAGGTTTTCCGTCTCGAGGATGAGCAGCATTACAGCCATCAGCCCTTTTGGACGAAGGCATGCCTTAGCCCTTTCACCAAGCGTATCCTTAACTATCGTCAGGAAAAGGACGTTCAGCTGCTTCGCATTGCCTTCTACACGGGTAAAGAGGACCCCCTGACCTACATCCATTCTTTTTAGTTTGCCCTCGGATGCAAAGGTTTCGGTGATGAAGACATGTGCATCCTTTTCCCCTCCACCCTCAATGACGTTGATTTGAATTGGTTCTATAGGCTGAACCCTTGCATTATCAACTCATTCGACCTCCTGAAGCAGACTTTCCTCAATCATTTCATGATTCAGACTAATTGTTTGTACTCTGGGGACGACCTATATATGCTTCGATAAGGTGAAAACAAGCCCCTGCAGGAGTATGTCACCCGCTTTAGCCATGAGTATTCCTGCTGCTCGAAAGCAGACGATCATGTTGCCTTCGGCACTTTCAAGAGTGGCCTTTACTAATCCAACTTCCTATACCCGGTCCACAGCAACCCATGGAACATCTATGCCGAATTAATGAAGCAAGCAGTTATTCATGCCAATGTCGAATACTTTAAGTCAAAGCGTAGCCCTTTCCTTCGGGAGGACTTCATATGTGGGGTGTGGTGTTGGGTGTCAAGACTAGCTTCGCTCGGCATTGTGAAGTGCGAAGGGCATAAGAGATGACGGGGTTGGATAGGAGATGGAGCCAGCGGAACTAGTAGAGATGTGAGATTCAGAAGTCGTTTTCCACAGGCGATGCCAAACTGTTTGTGCTTTTTTTCGGATGGTCAACTTAGGTAAAGGATTGTTGGATCCTGCAAAAGAAAATAAAGAAGAAGCCATCGTCAAGCTTTGGGCATCTATGTGGTACATGCTGAAGGCTCTCCAATGCTTAAGGAGGGGAAAGAAAATGAAAATGAAAACGGTAAACACTTTAAAGTAATTTTAAAAAATAAGGGTTATTTTGAAAATTATTTTCATTTTTAGAAAATAGAAAATGAAAACTTACTAAACAAGTTTTCAAATTTCAATTTTCAACAAAAGTGAACCAAAAACAAAACAAAAAAAATTGAAAACAAAAAATGGTTATCAAACACGCTATTCAATTTAGGAATTCTATCACCTAGATTAAAGGACGCATGTTAATACTTTCAGGGTGTGTTTGGTATGCCTCACTAGACTGGACTATGCTAAATAAGCCTTAAAGCCCATGTTTGGTAAAATAGGGGACTAAGTTAAAAGGGATTGTGGAGTCCAATAGTAAAAATCCATCATCACTTGCTCTCCTTATACAATGAGGTTGAAATACAGTTCGCAAAATAGCAAGCATGCAATTTTGATGCTCGAGTCCGACCAATCCAATCACAATACCAAATCCATATCCAAGCTTCAAGAATAAGTTTCTTCTTCCTCTTCACCTAGAACAATCACCACCATAAACCCCGTCACACAACACCACCAATTCAAACCCAGCCACCTGAATCAACCACTACCAAATCAAACCCAGTGGAACCACAACCCAATTGAACCTTCCGAAAAATTATCAACCATCAACCATGGCTCAGTGAAACCAAATGGAGATTTGTGACTTCGAAGAAGATGACGATTTGTGACTTCAAAGCGGAATAAGAGATTTGGCTGCCAAAAGTCATGAGTTTAATCATGGCCTTCATGTTTTTGAAGAAACTCCTGCCTTCCTTAGAGCCATTTTAGATGTTGATGCTTAAGGTGCTACTAGACCTCCTTTGTTCCTATTTAATTGTTTCTATTTTGGGGGCTTTACCCCCCTCTGTACCAAAAAAAAAAGGGGGGGGAAGAATATAGAGAAAACGAGAGGGAAGCAGAGAAAGGTTTGGGAGGGGGATATAGAAAAGGAGGGATACCATTGTGTTAATATTGAAAAAAAGAAGAAGAGAGAACCAGAGAGTGGGATCGGGAGGGGGAGAGAAAAAAGGAAAAAGAAACAGGGTTGGGAAGGAAGAAGAAAAGAGAAAGGAGAGAAAAGAAAGAAAGAAAAATGAGAAAAAAGAAAAAAGATAGTTTGTCTTTAAAAAACATTTTTAAAATTATACATTTCTTGTTAATTTATTTGCATTATTTATTTAGTTTTAGGTCAAAATCCCAAATTAATTTTAAATATTTAAATAATTTTTTTAGTCCAATACAGCACCAAACATAGGTTTTCACTATTCTTACATTCCAGCTTCTTAGTCCGACGCATCACCAAACGTAGGCCAGTACTTAATCCAGCTTAGGCCAATTCGAGCTAATCCAAAACAGTCCCAGGATTTAGTCCAGTCCATGACAGTCCACTATACCAAACGACCTCTCAAAATGTGTAGTGAGTGTTTGAAGTAACCCATTCCTCAATAGACCACTCATTCCTTGGTTTAGGAACTACTTCCTCTTTCACAATTTTGGTTAGTTGGGTCCAACCATTCGATTTCAAAACGCGTATTCTGGTGTATTACTTCTAGGGTTATCATTTAATTTCCTTATTATTTGTGTATGTCGTTGAGTCATACTGCATGAGTGAAATGAGACTGGTCGGCTTTTTGTATCATGAAGGCCTCCGTAGGCGTATATAATGGGCTTCTGATATAACTATGTTTATATTTAATACAACTATTTAAAAATTATCTTTACCCTCTAAACAATTTTTAAAGAGGATTTACCATTGCGTTTTAGTTCAACATGATATATATATATATATATAATATGGCTTATTATCACAAAACGTCTTTAAGGTTTACGAAACTTTCAGATTGCATTTTTAAAGTTTTTTTGTGTCACTCATGGTCCTCAAGGTTAATATGTGCAATTACAAATGATCCCTACCGTTAGATTCTGTCAAAAACTCCGTTAGTTTGCTGACGTGGCACACATATATATCACAAAACATCCATGAGGTTCACACACTCACAAATGGTCCCTACGAATTTTTTTATTTTTTAATTTAAAATTCATTAAATTTTGGTTTTCTGTTTAAAATAATTTATAAATAAAAAAACCATTTATAGAAGGATTTTAATCTTGAGGACCATTTATGAACCCTAAACCCTTAGATTTTTCATTTTTAAATTTTATAAATTATAAATTATTTTTTAAAAACTCCATTAGTTTGTTGATGTGGCATATATATGGAGTCCACATCTATAATAATATAGTGTCACATGTATTTAAAATATAATATATATATATATTTTAAAATAATTTAAATTCATAAAATTTTAAAAATAAAACAAAAATGTTATGAATTTTAAATTTAAAAAATTAAAAAATTTCATAAGAAACATTTGTGATAGGTGTATGAACCTCAGGGATGTTTTGTGATATATATATATATATGCCATGTCAGCAAACTAACGGAATTTTTGACGGAACCTAATCGCATGGACCGTTTGTGATCATGCATACTAATCTTGAGGATCACGAATGACACAAAAAAACATTAAATGTGTAATCTGATAATTTCGTAAATCTTAGAGTTTTTTTTGTAATAATAAGCCTATATAATATATATATATATATATATATTTTTTTTTTAATGAGAAGAGGAAGATGTCTTAACCAATGCGGAGGCGTGGAAAAGAGAATTTTATCTAACGTTGGTTGGATTGGGTGGAAGTTCGTCTGTGTACATCTGCATCCTAGTAATGTGAAGTGTAAAGCAAGCAAAGCAAAACAAAGCAATTTGGGTCTCTTTTCTAAGCAAGCAATTTACCTATCCAGTCAGTGAATGCGCGTGGGATAGAAAAATTGGACACGGTGTCGTTGTCTAGTAGCGGAGTGGTCAGTGTCATCAACCAACAGAATAGTATTTAATTATTCAATAAAAAAGAATAGAAAAATACGGAAAGAGAAACAAATCGCAAGCCACAAGATGAATTCAATACAACTGTGATCTGTCTGTGATTGAGAAAATAAAACAAGCACCGTCACCCATCAAATTATTGAGTTAATATAATACAACAGAAAAAGTCCAAACTGAGTCCACATTTTCCTTTTCTTTTATAGGAATCGGAGGAGGCTCATGAGATTACAAACAAGCTAACAGCAGCGAAGCAGCTACTTGTTTTGTGAATTGAGAGTTGCTTTTTGTCCCAGACTCAGATCTGGTTCTGGTTCTTGCTTTAGGTGTCGGTGGTGTTTTGACTTGTGAGACAAGTGACAACTCCTCTGTCGGTGTCGGCAGTGTTGAGCTGAAGCTATGAGCATGTACGGCAGGGACCCTTGGGGTGGCCCGCTGGAGATAAACACGGCGGACTCGGCCACGGACGACGACCGGAGCCGGAACCTGCAGGATCTGGACAGGGCGGCGCTGTCGTCGCGGCCGTTGGATGAAACGCAGCAGAGCTGGCTGCTGGGGCCCTCGGGGGAGCAGAAGAAGAAGAAGTATGTGGATCTGGGATGCATCATTGTCAGCCGTAAGATCTTTGTGTGGACGGTCGGGACGCTCCTGGTCTCCGCCTTTCTGGCCGGCTTCATCACCCTCATCGTCAAGACAGTGCCGCGTCACCACCGCGGCCGCCCTCCCCCCGACAACTACACACTGGCGCTCCACAAGTCTCTAATGTTCTTCAACGCCCAGCGATGTACGTTTTCTTTATGCCCTTTATTCTTATTATTCATCTTTCTTGTTTCTAAATTCTACATTTGGGTTTGTTGTTTCTAAAATTCTAAATCTGGGTTTGTTGTTTCTAAATTCTAAATTTGGGTGTTAAAGTAAGTGTCAGATATAGATATATATTATCTGGATAATTGATTTGATTTGATTAATTGCATTCTTCTTGATATCTCGATCATCATTTTTTTCATTTTTCATTAACTAATAATAATAATAATAATAATACTCTGATATGATATGATATCACAGCGGGAAAACTCCCAAAACATAACAATGTGTCGTGGAGGGGTAACTCATGTCTTAAGGATGGCAATGATGCATCCACCACTTTTAAAGATCTTGCGGGTGGTTTTTATGACGCCGGAGATGCCATCAAGTTCAACTTCCCCAAATCCTTTGCCATGACCATGCTCAGCTGGAGTGTAATCGAGTACAGTACTAAATATGAAGCTGCTGGGGAACTCAACCATGTGAAGGAAATCATTAAATGGGGTTCTGATTACTTTCTCAAGACGTTCAACCATTCTGCTGATTCCATTGACAAGCTTGTTGCTCAGGTTTCTAATGCATCCACTAGTCTCGACTCGACTCCACTGCCATTTTGTGTTTTCCTTCTCATTGTCCATTGCTAATCTACTACTTTTACAGGTTGGGATTGGATCTACTGCTGGAGGAAGTACTACTCCTAATGATCATTATTGCTGGATGCGCCCTGAGGACATTGATTACCCCCGTCCTGTGACTGAATGCCACAGTTGCTCCGATCTAGCCGCCGAAATGGCTGCTGCTCTCGCTGCTGCATCCATAGTTTTTAAAGACAACAAGGCCTACTCACAGAAACTTGTCCATGGTGCGAAAACACTCTTCAAGTTTTCTAGGGATCAGCGAGGCAGATATAGTGCTGGTGGTGGTTCAGATGCTGCACTCTTCTATAATTCCACCAGTTATTGGGATGAATTCGTATGGGGTGGAGCTTGGATGTATTATGCTACTGGAAATTCTTCTTATCTTCAGCTTGCAACAACTCCGGGTCTTGCCAAACATGCTGGTGCCTTTTGGGGCGGCCCTGATTATGGAGTTTTTAGCTGGGACAACAAGCTTGCTGGAGCTCAGGTATGCTAATAGGAGTTTGTGGTGTTCATGCTTTGATATGAGACCTGAAAGATTATATAAGTAATATGTATTACTATCTTTAATTAGTTCTATGTTCATTAATCGGGTGTAATCCTTAGTAACTTCCAAGTGTCAGCCACCCTTCTATATCAAATGTTAGATCACAGTTGGGTTATGAACTGCACAATTTTAGTTCATATTTTTTATTGCTAACACAATCTTAAATTCTTTTGACTAGGTGCTTCTGAGCCGTTTGAGGTTATTCTTGAGTCCTGGGTATCCGTATGAAGAAATTTTGAGGACATTTCACAACCAGACTAGCATAGTAATGTGCTCGTACCTGCCAATTTTCACGACCTTTAACAGAACCAAAGGTACAATGTTTCCTACTCTATAATGTTTGGGTTCTGTGCTTAATTGACCTCACGAGGTTCCACAAGTGGATTTATGCATGTATGGGATCTAACATCTTAGTGACCTGCCACAGGAGGCTTGATCCAGTTGAATCATGGAAGGCCACAGCCTCTTCAATATGTAGTCAATGCAGCCTTCTTAGCTACATTGTATAGCGATTATCTTGAAGCGGCTGATACACCTGGGTGGTATTGTGGACCCAACTTCTACTCTACTGATGTCTTGCGTGAATTTGCTAAAACTCAGGTATGTATACTTTTTTTTTAATTTGCTTTATTTCCTTTAAGAAGAAAATAATATTAGGGCTACTTACACCTCACACATATAAAGAAACTCATATTGAGACATGATGGCCGATAACTTGTTTTTCCCACTGCTTTGGCAGATTGATTACATCCTTGGCAAAAATCCCCAAAAAATGAGTTATGTCGTGGGCTTTGGTAATCGTTACCCCAAACATGTCCACCACAGAGGAGCATCCATTCCTAAGAACAAGATCAAATACAATTGTAAAGGGGGATGGAAATGGAGGGACACTTCAAAGGCAAACCCAAATACGCTTGATGGTGCCATGGTTGCCGGGCCCGACAAACATGATGGTTTCCGTGATGTTCGTTCTAATTACAACTACACAGAGCCGACCCTTGCTGGAAATGCAGGTTTAGTAGCAGCGCTTGTTGCTTTGTCGGGAGAAAAAAATATTGGGATTGACAAGAATACCATTTTCTCTGCGGTTCCTCCAATGTTTCCAACTCCACCACCACCTCCGGCACCTTGGAAACCATGAGATGCTGAAGTGGTCCCGGTTGTTTTAAGTATGTTGTGTGACTTACGGCTAGATGATTTTGCTGCAGTGTTAGACTTTGGAGCTTTATCTACTTGACATAAAAACAGTAACTCAGTCACATGAATATCAAGAGATGGGCGCAAGGAAGTAAGGATGAAAGCAATAGACAGATGTTGAGCGGTTATTGGGCTGGGGCCAAATCGTCGACTCAGACTAGCACGAGGAATTGATAAATGTCTATTTGATTGGATTTTGTGATATATACGGTATATATGTATGGAATGAATCATGTATTCTTTGAAACATTGAAAGTGAACAGTTTGAATGTGTTGACAATAAATTTAAATTTAGAAGTCTAGTTTTCCATGCTGCGTCAAAGGTGTCTTCTATTTTTCCCTTCTATCTCTCTTTAATGAGCTGCAATTGGTTCATCTCACATGTCTACCTGTAATTCGGTATTTGCAAGCATGAGCTCTGCTACTGAGGACAAAGAGGAGCTCTGCTACTTAGGACAAAGAAGCCTCTTAACAAGACTGCGAAAAGAACGAACCATTTGAGAAGCCAGGCTAGAAGCCTTTTAAAAAGACCGGCAACGGCACTTGCTCTTCATACTTTCACCGTTGAGGGAGGTAATTCAGAAGCCACAGCTGTTATGGGTGCCCTCCAAGTCTAGGGCAGCAAGTGACATTTTTGGTATTATGGCGAGTAATGTGCCACATGAATCAGGTTCTTTTATTCTTTTTCCTTTTCTTTTCTGGTACCTACAGCTACAGAGTTTCGGTTAACAGAAATCCAAGTTGAATAAAGCCTTTCATGGCTCTTTCTTTCTACATGTTGGCTTCCTAGACCTAGTAGCCTATCACCAACTTATGGAATGAACTAGAACTTTCCACTTTTACTCAGATAAATTATGTCGTTACTTCAAATGCACGGCCGCCTTGAATACTTTGGTTTCCCACTGCTTCTTTGCTTTATTCTCCTCTTTCTTTTTTATTTCGAAAACTGCTTTATTCTCTTCTTTTTCCTTTGCTTTGGAATAGGGCATTCTCTGTCCCCCAAAATCAAAATTTCTCTACTTATTCAAAGTCCACAATCAATTAAGGCAACACTAGTTTGCGTCCCAACTTCAAATGCTCATAGCAATCTTTTTGTCATATTGCTCCTTTTTTGGTGTGAAGAGGATATGGCAGAAGAACTCAACAGCTCTTTAGAGTATACATCAACATGGGTTGTTGCAGTTGTTTGCTTTGTCATTGTTCTACTATCTCTTTGTGCGGAGCGTGCTCTTCATAAACTCGGAAAGGTATCCAAATTGTGCCCTTTCTCATATCACGGTTACAATCATTACAAGAGTTGCCTCACTAATCTTTTAGTTTTTTTTTTCTCTCCCCCACTCTGGAAAATGCTACCCTTGTGCCATATTTTTTTCTCCTTAATTCTTTTTCAATGTCGGGAATATGGTGGCACCAAATGCCGCCTATGTAAAGAGCTTGGATTTTTACAAGTGTTGGCAACTTGGAGCAGGGTAAAGCACATAAGTAATGGGTCATGGGGATATGCCATGCAAATCAGATAAACTTCAGTGTTCCGTATGGTACTGGTGGATGAAGTTTGTCTTTCGTTGTTGGCCATCATTGGTACTCGGAGAAAACCAATTCCAGTAGTCAGTTGCACAATAATAAGTAATTAATAAAATATAGTAGTTAAGTAGAAGCTAGTTCTTGATCTTCTTATGTAATCACCGTACTGCTCCTCATTCAATGTATAGAATTCTCAGCAAGTGGTAATGCACATATGTGAATAAGCAGGAATGTGTTGGCAGGTAATAAATTCCAAAGGAGAAAAACGAATCTCGAAATCTCAATTGTGTTAGAAAATTTTAGGAAATAAGTCTTGGGAGCTTATCAAAACATGGAAAAGGTGCGCATGCACAGTTTAGCTTTGTTTATCCAAAATTCTTGAAAAGTGAGACTTTTTTCTGCTTTCAAATATCATTGATGGGCAACCAGTCACATAGCATTCTTAGCTCTCTTTATAATAAAAAATTGAACTCATAGAACATTCTGTAAGGGTTTGTTTGGGCACAGTACTAGACTTTCAAGTAAGTTTCTCTTTGGTTTCATGTTTTGTTGTGTTGGAAATTCAGTACTTGAAGCATGAGCAACAAGACGCGCTATTTGAAGCACTACAGAAACTAAAAGAAGGTAAACTATCTTTCTCTATGCTGTTTCTCTTTTAAGGCGTCATGTATCTTCTTCATTGTATGTCATTGCCAATCCATCAAGAACATGTTAGTCATAAGATATAAGCTGCATTGCCATCTCATCTCATTTCATCTTGTATGTTGCCTAATTAAATCAGTACAGCCTAATTTGTTGTAGTTTATTAAGCCTAATCATTGTGTTTCCTATGTCTGAAACAGAATTGATGCTTTTAGGGTTCATTTCCCTTCTACTAACTGTATTTCAAGGTTCCATAAGCCACATATGCATCCCCTCTTATCTCGCATCTCACATGCTTCCATGCAAGCGGGAAACTTCTGAGGGAAACAACCATGAACATTACTCTCTTAATCCATCTCTAAACAATCGGCGGCGGCTTTTGTCTGCAGAAACAAATTCAGATCATTGTCTGAAGAAGGTACTGTATTGTTAGTACCTTATTCAATTTACCATGACTTACAATGTTTGTAAAATGGATGTGGTGCTTGTGTGTACATTACAAATGATGGAACATGTGAACTATGCCTTCTGTCTTCATCCGTCTGACCCCTTATTTTTGACAAAACAAGTTACCGAGAATGCATCTCAGACTGCATTCCTTAAACTGCAAAAATATCTGATCTATTGGCTTTGCCACATAAACGGGCCATTAAGGAATTTAGATAAAAACAGGTTACATTTTGTACAGGCATGTATCTGAGTTTTGGCGTTGTCATCATTAGAAGATTCCATTGGCACAGGTACAGGCACATGTATATGCAAGGTGCCATTGTTATCATAGGGTAATTTAATCCTATGGTTCCATTTAAGAAAGCATGAACCTTCCAATGATGACAAGGTGACAATTATCATCACAAACATTAACAATAATGCTTGTCCTTTTTCTTTTTTCTTAGGGGAAGGTTCCGTTGTTATCGTTGGAAGCACTACATCATCTACACATCTTCATCTTTGTATTGGCAGTTGTTCATGTGATCTTTTGTGTCACAACTATGGTTCTTGGAGGGGCAAGAGTAATGCATCTTTCATAAATTTTACTATTTGGATGATTGTCTAAATATGTTTGATGCAACATGGTGTCTTCTTCTCCAGCTCTTTATGTTATATAAGTTGCAGTGGATATAATTTAAATCTCTACATTGTAACCTATATGGTTTACCATATGTAGATACGCCAATGGAAGCACTGGGAGGATTCTGTCAGGCAAGGGTAATGTCAACTTGAATTTCCCAAGTCTGTTTTAGCTAATCGAAGTGCCTTCATTCATTAAATTGGATATTTGAATTTACTATTCAGTGCAGATCCAACTAGTCGTAGAAGAGTTCGTGCACATCATCATGAGTTCTTGAAAACACGTGGAGTTGGATATTGGAGAAAAGCGGCTGTAATAGGTTGGGTGGTGAGTTTGCTCTAGTTTTGTGTTTGCAAATTGTTATGGAACTGTATATAGTTCTTAACATTCCTTCATGCTTTATATTATTTAGATTCATATTTAAGGTTGATGAATTACTCCAAGAGCCAAACCACGAAATATCTTTTGCTCATTTCCTGAGGACGATTTATTTTCTTGATCTCAATTGTATTCTGTTTAATTCATTCCTTCCTTCCTGACTCGCAATAAATTTACTATTTAAAAAAAAAAAAAAAAAAAAACAAATTCCAAGTACAAATTGTAATGACAATCCTCGGAAGTAGACGATCAGAATTATTATAATATCTTGATGAAAAGTAACTGAATATTCTAAGCGTATGATGAATTAAATAAAATATAAAGACTGTACCATGATATGTTCTATCTTGTTTATGCCTGTGCTGATTAGTTTTGGATTGTTTATTACTGTGTGTTCTGGTAGACGTCATTCTTCAAACAATTTTACGGCTCTGTCACTAAGTCGGACTACATTGCACTGCGACAAGGGTTCATCAAGGTCAATATCCCCTTATTGTTTCTATGTGGTTCACAAGTTTCTGTACAATTTCTGCGTTTTTCTTTATCAAGGTTAAAGGTTTTCCCCCAAGGGCATGTTGTTAGTTACTGAAAATGCACGGGACTTACTCTCAGTTTCGTTTCAGGAGCACTGCCCTGGGAATCCTAATTTTGATTTTCACACATACATGATGCGGACACTTGAAATTGACTTCAGAAAAATTGTTGGGATAAGGTAAATTAGAAAACCTTTTGAGTTTTACTTCTTAAGGTTAAGCTTTAAGCTAGCTGTGTGTTAAGATTCTTGTTTGGTCGGAACTGTGTATTAAGAATCATTATATTGAATTTTATGATTGTCAACTAATAAATATTTGACTCGACCGTATGTAGCTGGTACCTATGGCTGTTTGTTGTGCTGTTTTTGTTGCTGAATGTGGAAGGTAATCTTCTCAATCTCAATTTGAGCTCTTATATATATGTGTACTCTCTCTCTCAAATCATAATAAAGAGAAAAATTGAACTTATGAATTTTCCAATCATAATGTGCAGGATGGCATACGTATTTTTGGTTAGCGTTTTTGCCGCTGATTGTGAGTGCCTTAAGGTCCATTAATTTCAAGTGGAAGTTAATAATTACCTGACTGACTATGGGAGGAAATGAAATCATCTAATAATGTTTGTGGTGGGTGCATGGGCTGACAGCTTCTGCTTCTTGTGGGCGCAAAGCTGGAGCACATAATTACCCGTTTGGCTCAGGAGGTGACAGAAGGGACAACACAGGTTGATCAGGAAGCAGCTGCAAGAGTGAAGCCTTCAGATAAACACTTTTGGTTTAACAACCCTCGCATTGTCCTGATTTTGATCCACTTCATATTGTTCCAGAATTCATTTGAGATTGCTTTCTTCTTCTGGATTTGGGTACGGTAACTAGATATCTTACAATTCTTCGGTAGGTTGTGCATTAATTTCTGCATTGATGTGATGATCAGCTTCACTGCTTTGCAGAGCACGTATGGAATTCATTCATGCATTATGGAGAAGTTGGGTTACATCATACCAAGACTTATTATGGGGTAATTCTATAACCAAAGAATTGGAGAACACAAAAAACTGAATATGAAATGAACTACTGCTTTGCTTTGCTTGCTTATGTTATGCCTTTGTTCCATCATTCTCTGCAGTGTGATTGTTCAAGTGCTTTGCAGTTACAGCACCCTACCGTTGTACGTTATCGTCACCCAGGTTAGACCTCTCTCTCTCTCTCTCTCTCTGCTTGTTTTTTCCTTGTGTCTTTGTCATTTCACTTGTACAAATTCTCATTTTTATCTTTGCTCATGGTATGATGATGATGAAGATGGGTACCATGTTCAAGGAAGGAATGTTTAATAAAATGGTAGAAAAATATATTGGTATGTGGGCTGGAGATATAAGGAGTAAACATGGGAAAACAGACGGCGATGGATCTGTCTCAGAGCGGACAGAGATGCACAAAATGGTGAACATAGAATTATCTCAAATTGTTGATATTACACAACAACAAATAGTTGCCACCCAAGAAACGGTCCCTCATGTCCAACCGCCATTTTCATCGTCTCAAGCTCAACTTTCTTCATGATTATCTTATTTATTCATTTAATTTCATGTAATGTAATGTAAGCGTATACTTAAATTAATTATGTGCCCAGCCCAAATAACATATTTCATTGTCATTCAATTGTCTGCCCTCATTCGTCCGAAATAAACTATGAAACTAAGCTTGCTTTGCTTACATCAAAATACTGCATCCTCCCCCTCACCTTATTACTTAATCTCTCTCTTGCAGTCGTACATTTCACAATTATGAGCATGCAAGAAGTGGAACTCTACCACAAGAAAAACTTTGTTGCAACGGGGATGATACTATTTTGTTATCCCTGCCAATAATGCTACGCCACGTGAAAGTGTTATCACGCATATCATAGCATTATTGGCCGGGATAGCAAAATAATGTCATCCCCATTTCATGGAAGTCTCTCTCCTACCACACACATTTCACAATTATTTTGCCATATAATATAATATATGTCAGCTCCCAGTGGTCTCCCAGGCGTTGGATGATTTTAAAAGAAATCCAATGGTGAATTTGCCGTGTGCATAAAAAATGACATCCGTGATCCAATTGATTTTAAGTGAAGCAAAACACCAGAAGTCATAAAGATGCTTTCACATTACGATATTTACAGGAAATCAATCGAAATATCCAAATCTCTAGTTCTGCAGCTAGTCCCGAACGCTCGCGGCAGATTAGAAAAATAAAAAATAAAAAATAAAAAACTAGCTGAGAAGTCCTCTCCATCAGAGTATCTTCTTATGGCATTTGCAGCAAAGAAACCAGGTAGATAAAAATATGTAACATCCACGCGACCACAAAGTATGCGCACTGTAGTTCAAAATTTTCTACATTTTATACACAATAGTATCAATCTTTTTTTTTCTTTTCTATGTTTGCCTATTTGACATAGTTACAAAACCTACCCCTCC
This sequence comes from Prunus dulcis, assembly GCF_902201215.1. Lineage (NCBI taxonomy): Eukaryota > Viridiplantae > Streptophyta > Magnoliopsida > Rosales > Rosaceae > Prunus > Prunus dulcis. The sequence goes on from NC_047650.1 coordinate 43,924,642, forward strand.
CCTTCTTCCCCTAAAAGGGGAAGACATAAAACATCGCTAACAAATCCACTTATCTGCCATCAAATTCCCCTGGGTGACCAGGCTACCATGTTCCTATAAGCTTAGGTTTTTCAACAGGAAGCTTTCTCCATCTCTAAACTGCCATGGCCCGAGGCAGATGCTTCCACTCCACTAGTTTCTTCTTCTCTTTTAAGCTCGTTTAAAGCATTTTTTGCATAAACAGTAAAAGCAACTGTGGTTATAATTGCAACAATTAAGGATATAATGTTGTATATGATCTCAACTGTAGTCAAGTGATAGTTCCCATACTTAACATCTGCAAATGTCCTTATTAAGCGACCACTGCACAAGAAAATAGCAGAAATGGTTGAAAAAATAGTTTATATTTTATTTCTAAAGATCAACATTTGACTGGCAATAGCCAAGCATGGTTAGCTGAAATATCTCATGGGCATGCCTTGTGTGCAAATGTATGGATATCAGAACGAACTTTACTTTGATGAGATTTACCACTAATACTTAACAGAAATCGGAAAACATAAAGCATTACGTTTTTCTTCAGTAATAATTCCCTTGGAATTTGATGGTTCAAAAGTTATCATAGACAGAGGATAAAGAACCCACCTGTAGATGTAAATGAAAGCTTCTGGCACCATTCCAGCAACTGATCCGCATAAGTAGGGCCAAAATGTCATACTGGTAACCACAATTGCATAGTTGAAGATTGTGTACGGAAAGGGTGAAACCCTAAAGAGAGCAACCACTCGAAATTGATGGAACCAACAACCTTCCCCAGCAAGTCTAATCATTGCAGCATTCCGGGGCCATCTCTTTAACCATTGCTGCCCACATAACCAAAGACATATCACAGGCATAGAAATGTAGTATTATTTTAAAACATAAAACAAAAATGAAAAAGAAAAACTCTCTTCAACAAGTCATCATCAGTTAGAAAAAATGAAAACCTTACATGGATGCGGTCACGGAAAAACAGACCAATCAAATATGGCAGGACCATCCCAATAGTTGTTCCAACCATGATTATAACAAACCCGAAGCCATAACCAAAAATCATTCCAGCCAACCACATGGAAGGGCCAGAAGGTATTAAGACCACAGGGAACAAAGCGAGAGAAGCAACAAGAACAAGGGCAAGAACAGGACGGCCAAAGGCAGTGGCTTCCCACTGCAATATTGGCAAGAGAACCTGCCATATATTAAAAAGCTTCAGGTATTAAGAAAAAATATAAGATTTTGAATCCGCTGAACAACCAAACAAAGTATATAATTACAAACAGGACAATAGTGAGTTGACTATAACATGTTATATAAGATCCAAGGAAAGAAGAGTTAATAGGAAATACCTTTTCAAAAAGAAATGGCATCCCCCATTTTAAGAAAATGAGAAGAAATATAATGATAACAAGGCACCCAGCAAAGGCTCTAATCCACCACAAAAAAGATTTAACTCTTGTTTCTGATTGTGGCTGCAAGATATCAGCTTCTGCCGTCCTTGTTTCATTGGATATAACCAGCCGAACGTATTCACTGTCTTCTCTCACACGATACACTGAGGTTGAATGCTTCCCCAACTCTTCAGAAGTGTTTGTCATCATTAATGAGACCCCAGAGGCAGTAGAAAGCGCTATTAAATTCAACTGAAAATTATTAAAAGTGTCAAGTAAGATAAGATACACATATGAAACCCTTCCCATATGAGAAAAGTTATATGAAAATGATCAGAAATTTATAGGGGGAGAAAAGGTGAAATATTCAGCATCGAAATTTAAATAAGAATCCTGAACCATGGCAAGTAGTACCTATATCACACACTAAATCATATGATATTCTATGAGAATTCCACTAGTGACAGATGTAAGAAGGAAATCGGTAATTACTATATCTAGATTTTATCTATTACAATTATAGTTTAGGAGTTTGATGATTAGGGGTTTAATTATCTTGTCATTGCAGTATTTATTCCCTTACGGCCTTTTGTCATGTGATTGCTTAAATGATAGGCCGTTCTATAATGGAGATTTAGAGTTCCTGGTGTATGATAAGAACAAAGACTTGAGTTTGAACTGCTTTGCCTCTCTCCTTCTCCTCTATCTATTTTAGATTTTCTTCCCTAGACCCCTCTTTTTCCTATTTTATTTTGGAATTATAGCAAACTTCAATGTCAATGATCACTGTTGTCCTTGGAGCACGACCATGTGCAACAATCACCATGTGTGAAGCCCTGATGACAAATCTGCAGGGTCTCATGTGTAGCCCCATGCACCATGACCCAGCCAATACCTCTTTCGTTGGTCATCTCTGACTGTTGTTCCATTGAACTCCAAACAATGTGCACATGGCACCAGATTCAGTCTCACCACTGGTTGTTGTCTCTGCTCCTCCGTGTCTTGTTTCGATAAACCAAACATATCAATTGGCTACACATCCCCGATATCCTTCTGGTCAAATGCCACCAAGTTCACATGTGATAAATCCAATCTGACTCGACTGTAACTTATCTGAATCTTCTGGAGTTACAAGAGTGACAGTAATCACTCAACATTAGCTGAAATTTCTTAACTCACAGTACCAATAATTTCTTGAGACCTGATGAAATTACCTTATTCTGCCTGATACAAACATGATCCAACCTTGTTATGCTCAAATCAAACACAACACCCAGTTTAATCTCAAACCAGCTTTTACAAACAAGAAGGAAAAATATAGTGTTGTTGCAGCCATCTTCAGAATTGAGTTTTTAGCAACTACAGAACAACTTTGGGCTTTTGTTCACCCTTCTTAAAGCCATCAATGCCTAGTTTACCTAGTCTGGAGGATGCAGATCCCATGCAAGAAAGACAGTTGCTTTTATTCCCTGATCTTGATTAGCATCAAACCACTCCTGTCATGGAGAGGATCTAATGTTGACAATTATATTCTTGTCATTGAGACTCTCACCCATTGATTTCATAATTCCTCATCAATTTAACCGTGCAGCTCAAACTAAAGATTTGTTGATCTTGTAGCTTCCAAAATCAAAACAAAAACCATTAATGTTACAAAACCTGAACACAAGTTTCATACAATCTGGGAAGAATAATGGCGTAGGTGCAACCATGAAAGTGAATAAATTAAGTACATCATGTTTGTATCATTAGAGTTAGAATTTAGGATTTACTTAAAATTTAGACTCTTAGAAGAATTTAATTATTATGTTTTTGCAGTATATATTAGTTTTTAGGTACTTGATTACTTTGAGATTGCGTACAATACAAATAGACCATATTGTAACGGATTTTGGAGTTTTTGGCATTTTGACTTAAAATGCAGAGCACTTCTCTTTTTTTTTCTTTGTCTATCCTAACTTCTTATTCTTATATCTATTTCTCTCTCTTCTTCTCCAGATTCGTAGACGAAATGCTCAGATAATTTGCAATAACATCATTAAATACATAATCAAGGGCAACTGGATAAAGCAGAATAAGGAATGTTACTACTTTGGTGACTGTCCAATGACACCTTTGACAGCCTAAAAAAAAAAAAAAAAATCAAGGAGCTTTGCACCTTTGACCATAAAGTGTCAACTTTAAAGCCCTCGCTTCTCTTGAAAACATTTTGTCTCTCCCCTCAACTTACCCGTCAAAGAAAATAGTTTCCGTTCTGATTTTGATTAGCATTTTCAAAATCAGTAAACACAGAATAGTTGCAGCAAAAGGGGCAAAAGTAAACGGGATGATGTTAATCATTTTCATGAAGTGAGGAAGAGAATAAGCCACTTACAGGAAACTGCCAGAGGCGCTACTCTTCTACCTTATATCTCTATGTGCTAAGTGCTAAGTTGAACGGCACAGCAAACAGCAGCTTCATCGCATTTGGATAAATAATTGATATAGTACGCTGTGAATACATGTTTGAAAAATTAGAGTTTGCATTTGCTGAAGTAAGAATCCCTGAAGTATATATTTTCATTACCCGACCTCAAGAAAGTGGAATTTAAGAGCAAGTAGCAGAAATCAACGACTGCCCAAGATCATAGATAGACAGATAGATATATAGATAGAAAACATTGATGCTTGTCCTGAAGACAACTAGGGTTTCGTATCACAACATGGGAAGCACGAATTACTGAAATTAACTAGCAGAAAAGAAAAGAAAATAATCAATCTACGCACTTTACCTACGGCTGTTTCTAGTGGAGCCGAGCTGAGGAGTTTGATTGAGTTGGACCACCGCAGCCGGAAAAGCTGGCTGCTAGCAGTCGGCGGTATTGCTGGTTGTTGCTTTGTTCCGAAATTATCCTTTTCAACCACCCCACGCCAGGAGAAAGTGTAAGGTCTCAGAAACCAAATAGAAAAGAGTAAATAATATCTTCGTCTTCAGTAATATCTCTTCGTTTTCTTTCAATTTTCTTTATAAAACTTATTATGCGTACGTGGACCGTGGACCGGGCAATGGCATAGTCCGCCAACCCAACATCACTTTTTGTTAATTGGTCAACATTATGGTGGGCATTCAAACTGGCGAATCGGAAATCTGAACCGAATTATACTGGACCAAACTGGACAAAAATTGAGTTGAGCAAAAAGTCAACAACAAGTCAAAAACCGAATCGGACCGGTTTGGAGCGATTTTGGATTCGATTCTATGTCTTCAAAAACCAAACTGGACCGAACCGAATCGGTCAAATTAAAAAATATATATTTTCAATATATATTTTTAATTTAACAAAAAAAACTAATATTTATCTAAGTTCAATTTCAAAATATCTCTCTTTTCTAATTTTAATATTTATTTTTATATGAAATTGAATAATTTATTAATTTTCAAGTAAAAATAATAATATTTCAGTTGAGAATTGTATTAAAAAATAATTTTTATAATTTGGTTCAAAACCGAACCGAACAGTTTTTGAAATTTTTTATATTAAAATCGAACCGAACCAAACTGAATGAATAGTACCGAATCGGTTCTAATTTGAGGCAAAAATCGATCCAACCCAAACCGTACCCACCCCCAGTGGGCATTGGAACCGCAAAACCTCAAAATCAAATCAAACCAATCCGAAAAAAACCGTGTTGACCGAAAAAGTAAAAAACCGATTCAGATTGGTTTCGATTCTAGTTTTCCACCCTAAGGAACCGGTCCAATATAATTAATTTATATATATATATATATTTAAAATATATCAAATTTTTTAGGCCCAACCCCAACTATTTCATTATACCAACAAAAAGCCCAAATTTCCCAAGTTCGTTGCCCAAGTCCAACAAGCCGTATTTTAATATCGGGTTAATGACCTAAATGGTCCCTCAACTATCGCTCCAGTATCATTTTGGTTCATCAACTAAAATTTTCAATTTAAACGTCCTTAAACTTTTCATTTTGTACCAAAATTGTCATTCCGTGATAGAGTCCGTCACTTTCGATCACGTGATGGCCACATGACTGAGTTTTGAAGGGTATATGCGACTTTTTGAAAAGCCCTATCGTTCAGAACCAAAATCCCTCCAAAATCCCTCTACTTCTTGAGAAGCTCTCTCATTTCCCGCGATTACCATCGAGTGAAAGGGATTCTAATGCGAGTTGCTGAATTGGTCAATGCTGTAGTAGTGTGCGCGTTGTTGAATTGGTGAAGTTAGTGGGTAATTTCAGTGTTAGTTTTGGAGTTCGAATTTGGGAGTTTGGGTTAGGGTTTGATTTTGGAGATTTTGGGAAATTCACTAGTTGCTGATAATGGAGTACGAATTTCGTTCGGGTGGAAAGACTCCCAAATACAGTAAGGGCTTCTATAATGCATTTTATGTTGTTTTTGTTTGGAAATGGATGAAATAGATGAGTTGTCCTTGTCTGGAACTGTGGTTTCTTTATAAAGATTCCTTTTTCTGTGTTTATGTTCGGCTTTTTGGTTGTTTTATGTTTAAAGTAAGGGTAAATGAATCGTTTTCTTGTATATGGATGTGGATTTGGCTTTTGCTACAGTGACTGTAGAGTGTAAACTTTATGTCTGTGGTCCCTTGGTTGTGGTTCCTATATGTTGAATATGGTGTTTTTTTTAAACAGTTGTGGTCCCTTGGTTGTCTGATTCACTCCCAACTCAGTCTTTTTTGCCCTTGTTGTCGTTAGCATTAACAACAAAACTATGACTTTAAAATAACATATTGTTGTTTCAATTTTGCAGCTAATAATGGAATGTGCACTCTAGAATTACATCATGGGGGTTGGTTTGAAAACGAGGTTTATAAGAACGGTAAGGTCTGTTATTTGGATAATATTATAGAGGATTTTCTATCCTTGTTAGATTTACTGAAAATTGGGAGAGGTCTTGGGTATGAGGTTGACATTTCTCAAGTTGAGCAACGTTTGGACATTAGGTGTAAAAATCCTGAGGGTGGACTGGAGCTTGTTACATCAGATGCTACAGTGGTTGAAATGGTTGGTCACATACCATCCAATAAGGTTGTTGTGTTATACTATAGTGAGATTGAAGACTATGAGTATGATGCAAATGCAGAGAATTGTGATGGGGATTTGACTCAGAATTATCAAGTGAACGAGGTGGATTATATTGAAGTTGAAGATGAGGAGACTTTTGAGAATGTTGGGACAAAAGTGGCAAATGAAGATGCTGTCAAAGAGGTACCAAATGAAGATGCAAGGGCAGAGTTACCAAATGAAGATATAGGGGCACATTTCACTATTGATAATGAAGGAGTAGAATTACCAAATGAAGATATAGGGGCACATGTGGCAATTGATAATGAAGGGGAAGAATTGCCAAATGAAGATGAAGATGCAGATTCAGAAATTAAAGACAGTGATTATGAGTTCAGTGAAAATGAGGCAGAGGATAGGCCAACTGTGGGAGAGAATATAGTAGATGAGGGGACTAGTTATGGTGCTCTAGGAGAGGTGTCATCAGATGGTGCTGACACGTCAGAATTTGACAGTGGAAGTGGGACTGATTCTGAGGGTAATGGTAGAAGAAAGATAAAACTGCCAAAGTTTAAGCAGTATAGAAGAGATGTGGATTTGAAAAATCTTGAGTTTAGATTGGGAATGAAGTTTGCAAACAAAAAACTACTGATAGAGGCTATCAAGGAGCTTGCAATTATAGAGGGTAGGTAGTGAAATTGAAAAAAGATGACAACATACGAGTTCAGGCTAAATGTGTGAAAGGGTGTTCTTTCCAGGTATATGGATCAAAGATTAGTAGAGAGGAAGGGACATTTGCTATAAAAACTTTGAGCCTAGAACATCAGTGTGGAAGAGGGGACAAGCTTAGGCATACTACATCAAAATGGCTTTGTGACAGATATGCAAACAAGTTGAAGCGCAACTCAGACTTTGATCTGATATCATTTCAACAAGATGTGTTGGAAGATTACAAAATAAATGTCACCAAACTTCAAGTTTATAGGGCGAACAGGCTAGCCAGAGATTTAAATGAAGGTACTTTCAAAGAACAATATGCTAGATTGTGGGATTATGTAGAAGAATTGAAAACTGCAAACAAGGGTAGTACAGTGAAGATTAAAACTCAGATTGTGAAGGGTGAGACAGTGTTTCAAAGGATATATGTGTGCTTGGCTGCTTGTAAGAAGGGATTTTTAGAAGGTTGCAGACCTGTTATTGGTGTTGATGGCTGCCATTTGAAAGGGCCTTATCCTGGACAGATCTTGACGACTGTTGGGGTGGATGGGAACAACGGTTATTTCCCAGTAGCTTATGCAGTGGTTGATATTGAGAGTAAAGACTCTTGGATTTGGTTTTTCAATCTTCTTATTGAAGATTTAGGGATTACAAATGAAAAAGCTTGGGTAGTGATTAGTGACAAACAAAAGGGACTTGTACCTGCCATTGAGAGAGTACTTCCAACTGCAGAGCACATGATGTGTGTGAGACACCTGTACAGTAACTTTAGGGCATCATATATTGGTCTTGCTCTGAAACATATATTATGGGCTGCAGCAAGAGCTACAACTGTGCCTTGGTGGGAGGCAGAAATAGAGAAGATGAAAAATGAGGATGAGGAAGCATGGAAGTGGTTGAAGAAGAGACCTGCAAAAAATTGGAGCAGATCTCACTTCGAATCACATTTTAAATGTGATCTTTTGTTGAATAATCTATGTGAAAGTTTCAATGCAGCCATACTAGATGCAAGGGATAAGACAATTTTGAGTTGCTTGGTGAGGATTGTATGTGATGCTTAGGATGGCTAGTAGGAGGTCTGCATGTCAGAATTGGAGATACTCTGTTGGGCCTAGGATCTTCAAGATAATTGAGAAGAACAAGCTAGGTTCATCACAATGCATTCCTAGATTGGCTGGTGAGAAATTGTATCAAGTGAGCCACATTTATGGTGGAGAATTTGTTGTAGACCTTAGAGCAAAGACATGCTCTTGTAGGAGGTGGAATTTATGTGGAATACCATGTCCCCATGCAATCTCAGCAATATTTCAAAGATGTGAAAACCCAATTGCTTATGTGGATGATTGTTATAAACTAAAGACTTATATGAAGGCTTATGAACCTGTGATTCACCCAATCCCTTCAATGGACCAATGGAGTAAATGTGGTCTTCCTCCAATTAAACCTCCACTTTATAAGCAACAACCGGGTAGGCCTAAAAGAGTTAGGACGAAGGAGCCTGGTGAGGTTGAAATACCAGCCCCCATCCCACCAAACCCTATGCCTCCAAATTATATTGCCCCACCAGCCAAGCTTAGAAGGGTTTTCATTCAAATAAGATGTGGTGGATGCGGTCAAAAAGGCCATAATAGAGCAACATGTGACAGACAAAACAATGAAACCCAATAGGTATGACTGTTAAACACCTTGTTTAGTTCTATGTTATGGCGTACTTACATTAATAATTTTGTTATACATTTGCAGGTTCATGCATCTTCAACCCAAATGGAGCAAGGTTCTTCTTCTAACACAGTAAGAGGGAGAGGCATAAGTAGAGGAAGAGGAAATATTGCTCAAGCTACTGCTAACCCAAATTCTCTACAAAGTGTAAACTTTGGTTGTTCTTGTGGTTTTAAATTGCAAAAGTCATTAGGAAGCTGAAATCTTTAATTTTTTTTTTAGATGGCAAGAGGTAATGGAGAAGGAGGCAGAGGCATAAGTAGAGGAAGAGGCAATATTGCTCAAGCCCTTGTTTACCCAAATTCACAAGAAAGTGTAAGCTTTATTTTCTAAATTTTTTCAATTTTTTATTGCTTATGTCATTGAAAAACAATAAAGATCAGTAACTTTTCTAGGTGACAAAAGGTAATGGACAAGGAGTCTTACCATCTTCACATATTGGCTTAGGAAGAGGTTTACCATCTTCAAAGCTAAGTGCAATTAGAGGAAGAGGCTTAGGAAGAGGCCTAAGTGGAGGAAGAGGCTTTTCAAAGCTAAGTGCAATTAGAGGAAGAGGCTTAGGAAGAGGCATAAGTGGAGGAAGAGGCTTAGGAAGAGGAAGAGGCTTACCATCTTCACGATCAACTGTAGGTTTTTGTCATTTGGTTCATTTCTTACCATTTCACTAATTGCCAATTTTTCAACTGTTATACACCTGGCATTACTACATTGTTAGCAAGAGGAAGGGGACAAGGAGGACCAGCTTTGGACAACATTTCCCATGATAATAACATGGCCTCAATATAAGGGAAATTATTGCTAAGGTTGTCCTATTTTGTGTATTTTGGGATATATAATTTTCTGGCCATAGGGATTTTGTGACAAAAGGGACTGATTCTGACTTTTGACTGTGTAATTGGTTTTGAGTTTGAAGGGCTAAAACTCTGTAATTGCTTGGCTATTTTAGGTTAGGTACTTTTTTGGGCAGGAGGATTTTGTGTACTTTGTGTAATTGGTTTTGAGCTAGAACAACTCAAACTGTGTAATTGGTTGTCTGTTTTGGTTTATGTACTTTTCTAGGCAGGTGCATTTTGTAATTGGAATTCTGTAATTGGTCTAACTGGTCTTCAGTTTCATGGGCTCAAACTCTGTAATTGGAATTTGAATGTTTATATGAATGTTCATTTTGTAAATTGCCTGTGTGGTCAATAATGGAATGCTTTTTACTTTGTTGTACTCAATGGAATGGCATCTCCAGATTCATATAACCTCAATTCAAGAACATTTCAGAACACTAATGCACATTCAAGGGACACTAATGCACATTTCAAAATAGTAATGCACATTTCAAAACCATTACATTCAAAAGGAACAAACCCTATAACAATTACAACTTCCCACTCATCAGAAATGTTATAAACAGACCCCAAAGACAAAATCAAGGAAACCCACATTATCAATTGTCTTTGCCCATGACCCCATTCCAAAACCTTTTTTTCCTGAACTATTTCTTTCAATTTCTCCTACAGTTCTTTCTTTTTTGCTTCCACAGCTCTCAATTGTTCTTCCTTTGCTCTACCTTCCTCCTCCATTGCTCTAAGTCTTCTAAGCAAACCAGGGACCACTTGTTTTCCTCTTGGACAAGTTTCATTATCCACCCACTCGAAATAATGCACACCTCTTCTGCTATTCTGGCAAATCAAATCTTACCCAATTTCAGACCTCATCAAGCAATTACAAATGGAAAAGAACAAATTTTGCAACCCAAATAATAACTTACCCAATTTTATCACAAGCATCGAACCTTCTTACTGGGTTCAAATCTGTCCACGAAGTCCGACGAATTATCTTCGTCCCACAGGCGCAGTACCGACTCATCCCACTTGATGTCGTTGAAATCTCCGACATTGCAAACCTAGGGTTCTAATTTGGGGGTTTTGGTAGAGCTTCTAACATAAATGGGAGGGAATGAGAAGGAATGCGATACTACAGTGGCTTGGTCGTTTTAGAAGAGGATGTTCACCTAAAAATATGGTTTTGTCCCTCGATTTAACGGAATAATACACAGACTTTGACGGAACGACAATTTTGGTACAAAATAAAAAGTTTAAGGACGTTTGAATTGAAAATTTTAGTTGATGGACCAAAATGATACTGGAGCGATAGTTGAGGGACTATTTAGGTCATTAACCCTTTAATATCCAATCACATCAAATCTCACTTCACTCTTTCTTTTCCTCTCAGATTTTTTTATCTCTTTTTCTTTCTTTCTTCTCTCTTCTGCCTATTTTCCTCTCAGTTTTTTTTTTCTTCTTCTTTCTCTCTTCTTCTTTCTTTCTTCTCTCTTATTCTTTCTCCTCTCATTTCGTCTCCATTTTTTTTTTCCTCTCTCTCTGATTTTTTTTTTCCTTCTTGGTTTTATGTTTCCCTCTCTCCCTCTATATCTCTTTCTTTGCAACTATGTATTTCTATTTCTCTTTTTTTTTTTCTCTCTTCATTTTTTGTTTCTTTGTACATATATGTGGTCATCTTGTAAATTTGGGTGAAGTTCTTGGAGATCTGGGTTAAGTTCTTGTAGATCTGGGTAAAAAGCCAGTCTAAAGCAAGTCAGCGTCTCTTATCTCTCCAATCCCTTGTGCAGATATGTATTTTTTTTTTTTTTGGGGTCAATAATCCCTTTTGGTGCTTTTATTTCACTTTTGGTTTCATTTGTTTCTTCTGATATGGTATTGATATTTTCTATGATTTTGGGTTGATGATGTTATTGAGGTTTGATTCTTTTTCTTCTTTTTTTTCTTTCGATTTTTTCCTGTTGTGTTTTGACAGACATGTTCTCTATTCCTGATATCATTCCTCAGTGGCAAAATCTTTGAACGTTGTTGTAAATTTTAGACGGGAGAGAAGCTCATTCATTATTCAGAAAAAGAAAATAAAGTTACAACAATTGACAATTTGTTGCTCTTTGAAACAGGCACTGAAGTAGCATGGATAAAAAGAAAGACTGAAGATGTTGCAGAAAATTGAATATGTTCTATTTCTGTAATTTTTTTGTAATTAAATTTGCTTTATTTTTTTTTGTTTTTAGGTTGTAAGTTTTATTTTAATGCTTGATATTTGTTGTTTTGTCAAAAAATTGTATTAATGCTTGATGGATTCATTCAATTTGCAGTGCGTGGATGTGAATTGGGCCAATCGGTAATAATTAGGCCCAAAAGGTTTTAAATATCAATTCGGCTGAAGCTTAAAAAAAAATTTAAGAAAAAAAAATTCAATTAAGCTGAAGAGTCGGCCCAAACCGTAATAACGGGTACCGAACCGGATCAAAATCGATCTGGGTTGCTGGTTTTCTCAAGCATTTTAGTAAAAATCCATATCGGATCAGAGCGGTGAACAATATCGATTTCGGTTTTGGGTTGATGCCGGTCTACATCGGACCGTGCCCATCCTTAGTCAACACTATACCTCAAATAAATTAAAAAGATTGCTGTTAAACGAACTCTAAAATTAATTGAGTACATTTTAATATTTTAATTAAAAAGTTAAATACTTTTTTGATCACTCGTTTTACATGAAAATTCAATTTGGTCACTGGGTACAAAATTTAGCCAAATTGGTCATCGTGTTTTCCAAAGTTTACAATTTATAGACATTTTGTTATCTTTAGTTCAGTGCAGTTTTTTTTTTAATTTTTTTAATTTTAAGGAAGCACCTTCAATCTTTTTCCTCTAACTCAACAAGTTAGGTATATTATGTTATTAGGGTTTAGTGTGACGGTGGAGGAGACGATGTTATGAATGAGGTGTTGCTATGTTCGTTGGAGTATCGATTATGCTTGAATCCAGTCCTTAAAATCACTAATGGTGACTTTTGGCTGAATTCTATAATAATAATCAAGGATAGAATTTGCTGGCAGAATGACTCTACTTATGGAAATCCCCCTTGTTCTTTTTTTCCTTAGTTTTTTGGTTCAATGCACAAGATACCCCTTACATAAACATAAAATCTGTTTCATTTGTAATGTTGTTTTGTCTTAAAAAGAAATGGTATTGTTAAACAAACTCTAAAATTAACTGAGTATACCATTCTATCAAACTATCTAATTTACCATAAAATAAAATGACCAAAAAGAATATATTGAATTGTAAAAAAAATATAATTTAAATAAGTGCGCCATACTCACCATATTTAACCCCACATATTATTTACTAGGAAGGAATTTTTCTCTTTTATGAAATTTTAGTGAGGAAAGCAGAAACATTTGGTTTTGTTGCATGCAAGTTTCCCATGCGTGGTACAAGCTAAGCACAGCAAGAAACAAATAGAAAAAAGACAGAAATATAATCTGGTCATATGAAAACAAAAAGATTGCGTATGCTGATCAGGTTTTTTTTATAAATATTTTTATTTATGTCGTCGTTTTTTAGGTGTTGGGGCGGACTATAAATCCGATGAATGGAGCGACAAGGCTTATTTTTAAGTGGGAAGTGGGACTTGTGTCAGGTGGCAGTGGAGACGATGCTGCTAAAATATGAAACCAAATATGATCGAATATTTGTTTGTGGGAAATTTCTGTGTATTCTTCTCATTGTTTGAGGTCATGTTTATAATACAATAGAACATTAATGGACAAGTAAATAACAAATTCCTATTTCTATTTACAGTAGGAAATCAGGCGTTAAAGTAAATCAAATATAATTATAATGGAAATCCTTGGTGTGTATTAATGAAAGTCAATGGTCCACAAGTCACACCAACAACTCCCCTCACGTTGGTGCATAGATGTCGCCAATGCCCAACTGGTCCAGTGAATTGTGGAACGCTTTACTGGAAATTGCCTTTGTCAAAATATCCGCTAATTGATCCTCCGACTTTACGAAAGGAAACTGAATCACTTTAGCTTCGAGCTTCTGTTTGATATAGTGTCGATCTACCTCAACATGTTTGGTGTGATCATGTTGAACTGGATTCTGTGTAATAGCTATTGCAGTCTTGTTGTCACAAAAGAAATTTATTACAGATGTAGGTCTATACCCAAGTTTAGTAGGCAACCTCTTTAACCAAATGAATTTACAAATTCCTTTAGTCATACCTCTTAACTCGGCTTTTCACAGGATAAGGCGACCACCTTCTATATCTTGCTTCTCCATGTGACCAAATTTCCTCCTACGAATGTGAAGTAACCAGATGTGGATTTCCTATCTGTTATACTTCCTGCCCAATCTGCATCTGTGTAACCATCAACATTCAGATGACCATGTTTTGAGAACATAAGTCCTTTTTTGAGTGCAGACTTTATATATCTAGATATCTGAATAACAACATTCATGTGGTCTTTAGTCAGAGAATGCATAAATTGACTGACTACGCTCACCGCATAAGCAATGTCTGGTCTAGTATGAGACAAGTAAATCAATCTTCCCACTAACCTTTGGTATCTTTCTTTGTTAGTTAGAACTTGATCAGGGTATTCTCCAAGATGATGATTCTGAGCAATAGTAGTGTATACAAGTTTGCAATCTAGCATTCATGTTTCTGTCAATAAGTCCAAGACATATTTCCTTTGAGAGAGAAATATGCCTTGTTGTGATCGAGCCACCTCAATCTCCAAGAAATATTTGAGTCCACCTAGATTCTTTATCTCAAATTCAGTAGCCAAAAAGTCTTATAGTTAGGGCTGGCAATGGGTCGTGTAGTGTCGGGATAATAAACGTGTCAAGAATGCTCAACCCGAACCCAACCCATTTAATAAACGTGTCGTGTCGGGTTCGGGTCGTCTTTTATCGTGCGGGTTTCGAGTCGTGTAACGGGTTCATAAAGAATAACATGCATGTTACAAAACTTACAACCGAAAAAATTTTAATTAAAAAAAAACAGAGGGAGTAGAGAAAATATAAGGAAAAGAAAGAAACAAAAATAGAGAGAGAGAGAGAGAGAGAGAGAGAGAGAGAGAGAGAGAGAGAGAGAGAAGATTGAAGGAAAGAAAGAAAGAAAAAAGAGAGATGAGAGAAAACTAAAGAGAAGGAAAAAAAAAGGAGAGAAGAGGAAAGGAAAAGAGAGAAAAAAAAAAAAAAAAGAGGAGAAGAAAGACGGAAAAGAAAGGAAAACACAAAAGAAAAAGAAACATTATAAATATCAAAAGGCATACCGTAAAATCACAAAGTTGTTTGTAGCATGGTGGATAAGATGTTTGAGAAAAATGAGGATGGTAGGGGTTCGAAACCCCTTGTGTGTTTGCTGAAGTCTCCATTTGTCTTTATTTTTTAGCGGGTTAGCGGGTTGTACACGGGTTGACACGACTTGTTTAATAAATGGGTTAGATAGGTATTATAGCGGGTTAGCTAGTTGACCCGAAACCCACCAGTTTATTAAATGGGTCAGAACGGGTTGACCTGAAATTGACCTTTTTTTTATCGTGCGGGTTTCGAGTCGTGTATCGGGTCATGTCCGAAATTGCCACCCCTACTTATAGTTGAGATATTTCATGTTTAACATTCCCAGTAATAATCATGTCGTCAACATAGATTACTAAAGTTGTTACCTTCCCTTTTTGATGTTTCAAGAACAAAGTATGATATGAGTTACTCTGTCTGAAACCATTGTTCTTCATTGCCATGGTGAACCGTCCAAACCATGCGCGTGGTAACTGTTTCAATCCATACAATGCCTTTCGTAATTTACATACTGTTCCAGTCTTAGTAGTACTATCTAGGAAGAATGTCCATATACACCTCCTCCGTGAGTTCTCCACGTAGGAATGCATTCTTTACATCAAACTGGTGTAGTGGCCAGTCCAAATTTGCTGCGAGGGACAATAAGATCTGACAGTGTTCAATTTTGCAACTAGTGCAAAGGTTTCTTCATAATCTACACCATAAGTCTGTGTGTACCTTTTCGCCACAAGTCTTGACGTGGATCGCTCGATATATCCATCATCATTGTGTTTTATGGTAAACACTCATCTACATCCGACAGTCGTTTTTTCCCATGGTAAAGTTTCCAGTGTCCAAGTCTAATTCTTCTTAATAGCTTTCATCTATTCTTTTATAGCTTGAACCCACTTAAGATCTTTAAATGCTTCAGCAACCTTGGTTGGGATATAAATAGCAGACAACTGATGCATAAAGGCCTTGAGTGGTTCATACAGCTTCTCAGTAGTTACATGATTCGCAATTGGATATTTTGATGTCATGTCAATATTAGGTGAATAATGATTTGGTGTCTTTCCACGATTCTGCCTGAAAGGTAATTGGTATCAAATAGATTTATCCTTTAAATTCACAAGTGTAATAGGAGTAGTTACCTCAAGGATATTCTTAAGAGATTGGTCTATTGGTACTGTTGAGTTAAAGAGGGGTCTTCATCTTGTTGTTCTGTATTGTTTGTATGTGTGAGACTCGAATCAGAAATATCTTTGCAAAGATCGGGTGGGTTAGGCAATTGATCGCTATGAATGCGCAATTGTTTGCTTTTCGGCAGAGAGTAATCACGTGCTCCAGACTTGGGACAATCGATCATTTCTGTATATTGGATAATTTCTTTGTTTTCCAAGTTCCTCCAATTCTACTCTTCACTTCGTATTCTCCATGAAGCGTAGAATTGGATGATGGGTCATGGAAAAACATCTTAGATTATAGAAAAGTCATATCTAAAGTGACATAGGTACATCAGGTAGGAGGGTGATAACAGCAGTAGCCCTTCTGATGTGTAGCATAACCCACAAAACACAACAAAGCGCACAGAGATTAAGTTTTCTAGGTTGATTTTTGCGGAGATGAACGAAAGCCACACATCTAAAGATTCGGGGTGTGAGTACCAAAACAAAGGGCAGGGGCCCGTGTTGCGTAAGCACTTGTAAGGAAGTTTTAAATGTCAATACACTAGAAGGCATGCAGTTGATCAGATGAACTGCGGTGACAATAACATCATCCTAGTAATTGCGGGGAACATGAGTGCCAATCAGAAGTGCGCGGGCGGTTTTAAGAAGATGTCGATTCTTTCGTTCAGCAACACCATTTTGTTGTGGTGTCTGAGGACAAGTTGTCTTATGGATAATTCCATATTGTGGAAGAACTAAAAACGGAAAAACACTTCATTTTTATTCTTCAGCAAATAAAGCCATGTCATCCGTGTATAATCATCTACGAATGTGACAAACCATCGAATGCCAGAATGAGCAGTGATAGGTGAAGGTCCCCATACATCAGAGTGAATTAACGTAAACGGAGTAGTATACTGGTTCGTACTCAACGGATAGGGCACACTAGGAGTAGGCATTCAAACTAGACCGGAAAAAAAAAAAATCAAGTTGACTAAAAAGTCAACAACCGATCAAAAAATCAAACCAGACCAGTTCCAATTTCGATTCCATACCTCTAAAACCCAAACCGGACCGGCTTTAATATAATTAATTTTTAATTTTTATAAATACATTGGGGCTTATTTTACCTCAACCTTCCACACTCAGCTTGAAGCCCAAAGAATTGGGCATAAACCTATCATCTATATCTCAAGCCCAACACCTTATACTTCTTATTTTTTTAGTAGCCCCCCTTTTAATTAATATTACCCTA
This sequence comes from Prunus dulcis, assembly GCF_902201215.1. Classification (NCBI taxonomy): domain Eukaryota; kingdom Viridiplantae; phylum Streptophyta; class Magnoliopsida; order Rosales; family Rosaceae; genus Prunus; species Prunus dulcis. The sequence continues at coordinate 43,942,059 of NC_047650.1, forward strand.
GCCAAAATTCAAACCCTAGCCTCTCTCTCTCTCTCTCTCTCTCTCTCTCTTTTTCTCTCTCTTCCAAATCCAAACCCTAGCAGGGTGCTTTTTTTTTTTTCCCCCCTTCCATTTTCTCTCTTTCTCCCATTTTCTTTTTTCTTCTCTCTTTCTCTCCTGAAGAAAACCTAGCCTCAACTTCTTCTTCTCTTCTTCTCATTTTCCTCTCCTCTCATCTCTATCTGATTTATATTTTTGTTTCTTACTCTCCTTTGGTGCATCAATTGGATCTGTTTTGCTAGATAGTTTTTTTTGGGTATCTTTTAAGGTTCAGATCTAGTTTTTCTTGTAATGATTCGTCGATTCGCTCTTAGCTCAGCAACAACGACGGTGACGTTCCTCTTGCCAGATGCTTACTCAGGTTAGTATCTCAGAGCATATCCATATTTAATCTTAGCAAGATTTTTGTTTTGTTTTTTCACTGAAATTTGATGTTGGTTTTTTTTTTCCTTTCAACCGTTGCTCTAACAAATGACTTATGAGGTGGTCTTGATGGAGACAAAGGTGATGACTTGCCCCTAAAACTCGCCACTGAAGGTGGTCTTGATGGAGACGAAGCACCCAATGGCCAACTCCTCTGCGTTGCTATCTTCCATGGCCATGCCCCTTTTTTTTTTTGGTTTTTCCCCAAATTGAAGTGTTCTGATTTGTGATACAAAGCCCTAGTTATTTTCGTTGCACCTGATGTGCTAGTGGGCTTAGTTGAAATTGGCCCAATTCTTAATAATCCAAGCAAGCCTTTGCCTTTATTATTTCTTTCAACTTTTTTAATTTGATGGAGAAGATTGAAAAATAAAAAGACTAAGCTATGATTTTTTATCTGTCCAAACTGGAAAACGAAATTGAACCAGATCTTAACTGGTATAAGATGACTAAGAATTGGGCCGAACCGGACCATGTCCAGTCCTAGGGCACACGGTAACTCTGACCAAAATACAAGTGTCACATGTGAAGTCATGAGTCCTTGAAACTTGAGAATAAATATGGTATAAGATGCTTCATATAACTAAAAGACGGATGTTCCAATCGATGGTGTCACAACCAGGTTTGCTTTTGTTTGATATCAAAGGGATGTGTCACACTGTTAACCATGCTGAGACTGAAGTCATCTACATAATATAGCCTCCCTCTCTTAGTACCACGACTAAGAATCTCCTTAGGGTGAATATCCTGAAGCAAACAAAAACTCGAGTAAATGAGTACACAACAATTCAATTGTTCAGTAAGCTGACTAACGGACATCAATTTATTAGATAAAGATGGAACAAGTAAAGTATTAAACAGTGAGAGAGAGGATCAGAGTGCAACAGTATCAGCAGGATAAGGAACTCCATTGGCATTAGTAATACAAGTTCGTCGGGGTTGTGTAGTATTCATAAAATCATTAGGATCAAACGTCATATGATCAGTTGCACTGAAATCAATTATCCAACTCTTGGAATCAATCTTATCCGAAGTATGAAATCCATAACCAGTACCATTACTAGTCGCATCGCATTTTGTTCGATCTTTGAGAGTGGCCCACCATTCGGGGTAGCCATGCAATTTAAAACAAGTCTCACGAGTGTGTCTCGCATCACCACAAATGTGTCAGGTTGTTAGTCGGGAAGTCATAACCTGTGCAGCGGAAGATGTATATGATACAGGTTTAGTAGGAATCCGGATCAAGATATGAGCCTGAGTCGGGGCCGGAGTAGAAGTCGAAATAGGGATCTGGGTCTGAATCATAGACAAATTTGGTGTCGGTGTTGGGGTCATCATCGGAGTTGGGGTCGGGGTCGTTGATAGGAATTTTAGTACCTGTGCAAACAGGGTTAAAATCACATAAAATACTTGCAAGAATACAAGGCTATTGTAGTATAGATGCTCATGCAAGGTCGTTTTCCTCAAGGACTAATTAGCAATTTAAGTAAAAACAAATTCCAAATAACTACTTAAAATAAAAGGTCAAGAAAGATGATTATGAATTTGGTTGATTCTAAAAACAAATATTAAAACAAGATTGAAAGGAAAGAGTTTTGAATATCAATTTATAAAAGCACTAGGGTTTCACCATCACCTAGCAATCCTATGAACTTTTACCAATTACTTATGATTTGCACATGCCACTTTGAAGGTTAGGTTTTCCTAATGTATATTCTACTTGGAACCTCCAACACAGAACGTATATCCAACATGCAACCCGTCCGGACGTTCGGATCAAATCTGAACATGAAAGACTCATTAAGTTTTATGAAAACCCTTTGAAAAACCATGCAACCCTTAAGACGTGGTGTTCATCTTAAGTGAAATTACAATTATTAATCACAAGAAGCTAGCATCAATTTCAGGGAACCTTCCGACCAAAATTGCATCCAATTACTTTTCTAAAGATCCTAATGGTGATCAGGCATTAAGGCAATTAGATAGTTTAAAACAGTGATTAACAATTCAAGTAGGCATGCACTCATCATAAGCAATTAAATAAAAATCACATATTCATGCTAAGGTTCAAGGCTTCACCCTAGCAAAAGAAATTTAGTTACTCATACTCATAATTGAAATCCAAGAAAATATCATTAAGAACAAAAGAACGAAAACACCTGAAAGTTGTGAAAACCCAAAACCCTAGCAATTGCTCTCCACAATGCAAAGTTCAAAAGTGAAAAAGAAGTCCTTAATTCCTTGTGAGAAAGAGCTTAAATACCCCTTAAAACCTAGCTGCCAATGTACAGCTTTTCCATCCCCACAAGGAAACAAATTAAAATAAAATAAAACTATGAAATAAAGTCCAAATTGGAATAGGAGAATCTGCCCAAAATCTGCCCAGCCACGTTTTTGCCCCAAATCTCCTCCAAATGTGGCCCAAGATAGCTTGTTTTAAAGATAAAAATGTTCTTAACACTTCTCTGAAAGGCCACGAACCCATCCGAGGTCATCTTGTGCTCCAAAAACACAATAAAAGCCCAACACGTCACTATTCCAGCACCGCGCACCGCTCCTTTATTTTATTGCTAGAAAATAACCGCTTGGAAGAAAACTCTGAAATTTTGATACGATCAAGCTAAGTGACTCAAGAACGTCCTCCAACTGGAATTACTCCAAAATTCCTCCATTTGATTTTGTTTTGCTCCAGAGAGAGTCGATGTAATAACCCAAAACAAAATATCCTAATTTAATTATTAATTTATTGTAGAAGAAAGACGATTTTGCCCTCACATTATTTAATTGGAAAAAGTTGACTTTTTAACCGAGAAGGAATTTGGCAATTCCATTTACGCCGATGCGTAGACCACGACGAAACAAGTCCGTAGACACGGAGTGGACTCGAATCGGAGTTGTAACGAAGAAAATACGGTCAAAATACCGCGAAGGGCAAATCGGTAATTTAGACAAAAAGTCAGATTTTTTTCTCTTCTCTCTCTCTCTCTCTCTCTCTCTCTCTCTCCCCTCAGTTTTCTCTCTCCTCTCTCTCTCCTCCCTCCCGCAAGCCGTCGCTGCCCTCCTCCCTTCCAGTTGCTCCCGCCACCGCCACAAGCCACCTCGAGCTGCGGCACCGGTACTGATGGAACCGACTCGCCCTCGCCGTCACAACCCGACCGGTCTCCACCTATGCACGACCGGAGCTCGCCGGAAAACACAGAAAACCAATCGGTTTTACCCGATTTTCAAACCTCTCGTTCTCCTTCAATTCTCAACCAAATCGTTCGAGTAAGGTATGGATTCTCACCTATTTTTCATGCTCTAGCTGATGGTTGGATAGGTTTTCATCGATTTTAGCCGTAGATCACTCAATTTTCAACTTGAAATTCGGCCGAGTTTCGGCCTCCGTGATCGGCCTTTTCCGGCCACTTTTTGGGGTATGTCCAAGAACAAAAGTGGCTCCAAATGTGGTGTTATACCTAGGATAGGAGTTTGGAGCCTTGGTTTTGAGTTTTTCCGGCGAGTCTTTATCGCTTTGGACACCCAAGCTGCCGGCACGTGTGGCGGCACGTGGGTGAGGGTAGTGTAGTGACTCTGTATATTTTTGCGATCCTCGTGTTGTCACGAGCGCGTAGGATTTCGCGGATCTCGATTTGGATTCCGTTTGAGCCCGAACGAATTTTCCATATTGTGCGATTCTCGGGTGCAGTACCGTCGAGCCGTTGGATCGCACTCAATTTCAAATATGTCGTTCTACATGATTTCAGGATTGTGTAGGATTCAACGGATCGCGAATCGGAGTCCCGGATACTCCGAAATCGCGAACCTTGGGGCTAGGGTTTGGAATTTAAGCGATTATGCGATCATGACCAATCTGACCATCCAATTCGGGCCAAACTCGCAGGATATGGGTATTTCTCTGTAAGGAATCTCTAGCGAATCCCAAATCGGCCATCGGAGATCGTGGACCCCACGGGGTTCCTGAATCCTGCTAGTTTGCGGCTCGGATAGACTGTGTGTCGCCGAGACCTACCAGGGGAGTTGACGGATTTACAGGGGTACACCTAGGTTGTAGTTTTAAAGGAATTTCAGTGCTTTTATGCAATTATTGCTTTCAGTCATTTTATGCAAGTTTTCTCGACATTTGAGCATGTTTTACATCTACATAGATACATATATATATATATATGTTGATATGAATGCTTTGTATTTGAATACCGTCGAACTTCAGGTTTACATATCTATTTATTTTACAGTGGGGGTTATTATGTTTATAAATTGTTTCGAGAACGTTATTTTTGTCCACTCACACTTTCAAATATTTTGCGCCCCTAGGCAGTCGCACCGCCTAGAGGTGTAGGCACTCAGGGCAATTCGCAGTTTATGGGAACCTCGTCCAGTGGTGGGGCCCAGACCAGTGCTGCCAGCAGAGGTGGCAGTCAGCAGCAAGGATGAGGTGGACGTGCCAGAGCCACAGGCAGAGTGTACCATATGTCCCAGCAGCAGGCACAGGCGTCACCTGATGTATTTACAGGTATTTTATCAGTTTTTGGAACTCCTGCTAGAGTTTTAATTGACCCTGGGGCTACGCATTCATTTGTTACACCTAGTTTTGCCCACAATGCTGATGTCAGACTTTCAGCCCTACGGGATGAATTAGCGATCTCTGTACCTACAGGAAAGATTTTTCATGTAGGTACGATGTATTGCGATAGTGCAGTGTTAGTAGGAGATGTATGTCTGGAAGCAGATTTGATTCCGTTGGAAATGGTGGGTTTGGATGTTATTTTGGGCATGGATTGGCTAGCCAAACATCATGCCTCAGTGGATTGCTTCAGGAAAGAGGTTGTATTTCGTAGTCCTGGACGACCTGAAGTGACATTTTATGGTGAGCGTAGAGTGCTCCCACCTTGCCTCATTTCAGGGATGACGACAAAGAGATTGCTTAAAAAAGGGTGCTCAGGATATTTAGCCCACGTAATCGATACCAGAAATCAGGAGTTGAAGTTGGAAGATATTCCAGTAGTACAAGAATTTCCAGACGTGTTTCCTGATGATCTTCCTAGGTTACCTCCTCACCTGGAGATCGAGTTCACTATTGAGCTCATTCCAGGAACGAGCCCTATATCTCAAGCACCCTATAGGATGGCACCAGCAGAATTAAAGGAATTGAAGGTGCAGCTACAGGAGTTAGTAGATCAGGGCTTCATCCGACCTAGTTTTTCCCATGTGGTGCTCCAGTGCTGTTTGTGAAGAAGAAGGATGGTACCATGAGGTTATGTATTGACTACAGACAACTGAACAAAGTCACGGTGCGGAACAAGTATTTGTTGCCCCGTATTGATGATTTATTTGACCAGTTGAGGGGTACTAAGGTATTTTCCAAGATTGATTTGAGATCTGGGTATCATCAGTTACGGATCAAAGAAGAAGATGTGCCTAAGACAGCTTTTCGAAAGAGGTATGGGCACTATGAGTTCTTGGTGATGCCATTTGGATTGGCAAATGCACTAGCTGCGTTTATGGATCTGATGAACAGAGTGTTCCAACGTTATTTGGATCGCTTTGTGATCGTATTCATAGATGATATTCTGGTGTATTCCAAAAGTCAGAAGGCGCACATAAAGCATTTGGAACTGGTGCTGAAGACTCTGAGGAGGAAGAAATTGTTTGCTAAATTCAGTAAGTGCCAATTCTGGCTAGACAGAGTTAATTTCTTGGGGCATGTCATCTATGCAGAAGGTGTCTATGTTGATCCCCAGAAGATCGAGGCAGTAGTGAATTGGCCGCAACCAACCAGTGTTACTGAGGTACGGAGTTTTCTTGGGTTAGCCGATTATTATCGTCGCTTTGTGGAAGGATTTTCTACTATAGCGGCGCCTTTCACTCATTTGACAAGAAAATGAGTTAAATTTGAATGGTCAGATGAGTGTGAGAAGAGCTTCAATGAACTCAAAACCAGGTTAACCACTGCTCCAGTGTTGACACTCCCAGATGATAGTGGCAACTTTGTTATCTACAGTGACGCCTCCCAACAGGGACTTGGATGTGTACTGATGCAGCATGGTCGGGTGATTGCTCATGCTTCCAGACAGCTAAAGAAGCATGAGATGAATTACCCTGTTCATGATTTGGAGTTGGCAGCAGTGGTGTTTGCTTTGAAGATTTAGCGGCACTACCTGTACGGATCACAAGAGCTTGAAGTATTTATTCACTCAGAAGGAGCTGAATCTAAGGCAAAGGAGATGGCTAGAGCTGATCAAGGACTATGATTGTATCATTGAGCACCATCCGGGGAGAGCTAATGTTGTATCTGATGCACTCAGCAGGAAATCTTCCGGTTCAGTAGCTTATCTCCGAGGGAGGTATGTACCGTTGATGATAGAATTGAGAAAGCTCAGAGTGGAACTGGGTGTGGATGAGCAGGGAGCATTGTTAGCTACTCTCCAGGTGAGACCAGTGCTGGTAGAACGAATACTCGCCGATCAAGCACAGGATCCCTTAATTTTCACGCTACGAGCAGAGGTGGAAAGCGGTGACAGAACGGATTGTTCAGTGAGGAATGATGGAGCTCTAATGGTGGGTACCAGGTTATATGTTCCTAATGATGAAGCTCTAAAGAGGGAAATTCTCGAGGAGGCCCACAGTTCAGCTTTTGCAATGCACCCTGGAAGCACTAAAATGTATCATACCTTGAGAGAACACTACTGGTGGCCTTTCATAAAGAAGGAGATAGCAGAGTATGTCAGGAAGTGCTTGATTTGTCAGCAGGTGAAAGTAGAACGACAGGAACCTTCTGGGTTATTACAACCACTCCCAATTCCTGAGTGGAAGTGGGAGCATCTGACTATGGATTTCGTGTTCAAGCTTCCTCGAACACGGAATAAGCATGATGGAGTTTGGGTGATTGTGGATCGACTCACAAAGTCTGCATTTCTTACCGGTAAGAGCAAACTATACGTTAAATAAGTTGGCTAAGCTCTTTATAGATGAGATAGTGAGACTTCATGGGGTACCAGTATCTATCACTTTTGATAGAGATCCACGGTTTACTTCCCGATTTTGGACGAAGTTACATGAAGCTTTTGGAACCCAGTTGTAGTTCAGCACTGCCTTTCATCCTCAAACAGACGGTCAGTCTGAGGGGACGATTCAGACTTTGGAAGATATGTTGAGAGCTTGTGCATTGCAGTTTCGGGAGGACTGGGATGAGAAGTTGCCACTTATGGAGTTTGCTTATAATAACAGCTACCAGGCGAGTATCAGAATGTCCCCATTTGATGCATTGTATGGGAAACAATGTAGAACTCCATTTTATTGGGATGAAGTAGGTGAGCACCGATTGGAAGTGGCAGATGACGTCGAACGGACGAAGGAACATGTGAAAATAATCCGAGAACGACTTAAAATGGCCCAGGACAGACAAAAGAGCTATACAGACAATAGAAGGAAAGACCTTCAGTTTGAGGTTGGAGACTGGGTATTCCTGAAGCTATCGCCTTGGAAGGGCGTAGTAAGATTCAGAAGGCGAGGGAAACTAAGTCCTCGCTATATTAGACCTTATGAGATTGTGGAGCGTGTAGGCCCAGTAGCTTACAGACTTGTGTTACCTTCAGATCTGTCTCGGTTGCACGATGTGTTTCATGTTTCGATGCTCCGGAAATACATCTCTGATCCTTCTCATGTTTTGGAGGAACAACCGATAGAGCTACAAGAAGATTTGACTTATGCCGAGCAACCAGTTCAGATTTTAGATCGGAAGATGCAAGTTTTGCGTTCGAGGGAGATTCCACTCGTGAAGGTCCTATGGAGGAGTCATACTGTGGAAGAGGCCACATGGGAACCTGAGGACCAGATGCGGGAACAGTACCCTAACCTTTTCGAGTAACAGGTACGTAAATTTCGAGGACGACATTTTCTTTAAGGGGGTAGATTGTAATAGCCCAAAACAAAATATCCTAATTTAATTATTAATTTATTACAGGAGAAAGACAATTTTGCCCTCACATTATTTAATTCGGAAAAAGTTGACTTTTTGACCGAGAAGGAATTTGGCAATTCCACTTACGCCGATGCGTAGACCACGACGAAACGAGTCCGTAGACATGGAGTGGACTCGAATCGGAGTTGTAACGAAGAAAACACTGTCAAAATATCGCGAAGGGCAAAACGGTAATTTGGACAAGAAGTCAGATTTTATCTTTTCTCTCTCTCTCTCTCTCTCTCTCTCTCTCTCTCTCCCCTCAGTTTTCTCTCTCCTCTCTCTCTCTCCTCCCTCCCGCAAGCCGTCGCTGCCCTCCTCCCTTCCGGTTGCTCCCGCCACCACCATAAGCCACCTCGAGTTGCGGCACCAGTACCAACGGAACCGCCTCGCCCTCGCCGTCACAACCCAACCGGTCTCCACCCTTGCACCCAGAAAACTGATCGGTTTTACCCAATTTTCAAACCTCTCGTTCTTCAATTCTCAACCAAATCGTTCGAGTAAGGTATGGATTCTCACCTATTTTTCATGCTCTAACTGATGGTTGGATAGGTTTTCATCAATTTTAGCCGTAGATCACTCAATTTTCAACTTGAAATTCGGCCGAGTTTCGGCCTCCTTGATCGGCCGTTTTCGGCCACTTTTTGGGGTATGTCCAAGAACAAAAGTGGCTCCAAATGTGGTGTTATACCTAGGATAGGAGTTTGGAGCCTTGGTTTTGAGTTTTTCTGGCGAGTCGTTATCGCTTTGGACACCCAAGCTGCCGACGCGTGTGGCGGCGCGTGGGTGAGGGTAGTGTAGTGACTCTGTGTATTTTTACGATCCTCGTGTTGTCACGAGCACGTAGGATTTCGCGGATCTCGATTTGGATTTCGTTTGAGCCCCGAACGGATTTTCCATATTGTGCGATTCCCGAGTGCAGCACCGTCGAGCAGTTGGATCGCACTCAATGTCAGATATGTCGTTCTACATGATTTCAGGATCGTGTAGGATTCAACGGATCGCGAATCGGAGTCCCGGATACTCCGAAATCGCGAACCCTGGGGCTAGGGTTTGGAATTTAAGCGATTACGTGATCATGACCAATCTGACCGTCCAATTCGGGCCAAACTCGCAGGACATGGGTATTTCTCTGTGAGGAACCTCTAGAGAATCCCAGATCGGTCATCGGAGATCGTGGACCCCACGGGGTTCTGGATCGACCGGCCTGGCAGTTTATCGCTTAGTAAAGCTTCAGGTCTTTGAAGACCGTTTTAAATGTCTGAAATGCTAAAGTGGGCATAGGATTGACTTTAAAATGAGTGCACGTATTTCTAGGAGCCGGGGGTCAGGGTTTTTAATTTAATACTTTTATTGAGCAGTTTTATTAATTTAGTATTCATGGTTAATCAGGCACTAGAGGCCAGACTGAACCACAGGAGGGACCTTCAAGAGGTCCAGCTAGCTCGGACCAGAAGTGAGTGGACTTTTCTTTTCTAAATGATTTTATAAATAAATTTCATTATTTGATCTTGAATAAGTTTTATTGACTGTTTTTCCGAGCATGATCTGTACAGCAGAGTACTTTTATTTATATGCAGCTTAGTTTCAGAATTGCCAAATTATGGTTATTTATCAGACTTTTCTAAGTTATTTTATTTTAAAACCACCATGTACCCAATTGTGGTTATTACCCTCAGTTATACCGATGTCTACGGACGTCCAGTTTATGTTCAGTTCTGTCAGTGCACTTGACATTTGCCTCATGAGTTTCGGGGACGCTCGGACCATGAGTGCCAAGATTTGCAGCTCGGTTTGACTTGGTGTCGCCGAGGTCTGCCAGGATTTGCGGATCAGGCTGACTACGGTCCCCTGAATCCTGCCAGTGCGGCTCGAGTTGACTGTGTGTCATCGAGACCTGCCAGCGGATCAGGCTGACTGCGGTCCCCTGAATCTTGCCAATTTGCGGCTCGGATAGACTGTGTGTCGCCGAGACCTGCCAGGGGAGTTGATAGATTTACAGGGGTACACCTAGGTGGTAGTTTTAAAGGAATTTCAGTGCTTTTATGCAATTATTGCTTTCAGTCATTTTATGCAAGTTTTCTCGACATTTGAGCATGTTTTACATCTGCATAGATACATATATATATATATATATGTATATATATATATATGTTGATATGAATGCTTTGTATTTGAATACAGTCGAACTTCAGGTTTACATATCTATTTATTTTACAGTGGGGGTTATTATGTTTATAAATTGTTTCGAGAACGTTATTTTTGTCCACTCACACTTTCAAATGTTTTGCGCCCCCAAGCAGTAGACGTGCACAGGAATCCACCACCGAGCCTTCTTCTAGCTCCTGCGCCACCCAAGAAACGTAGGATCTTGTTGTAAAATACTTAATTTCTTGTAAATATCTAGTAACTGCTCTGATATCTGGTTAGAGTGAAAACCAGAACAGTTGGATGTTTTATTTACTTATTCTGGCAGTTGGTGTGAATATTACTGCTTGTTTAACAAGTGAAAATTTTTGGGTTTGGACAAATTACAGGAGAGACTCTGCCGAATTTTCGGTAGGAGTCTAGGGAAGTTTTAAATCGTAGTGTGTAACCGGAAGGGTAAAAAGGTCTTTTGTGCCCGACATTCGCCAGGTGTCAGACACGCACAGGGTCCGGCCTGAATTCCAAAGTGGAATTAGGATAGGGTCTTGTCAGTCGAAAGTCCTATATTGGAAATATAATTCAAAGTATCAAAATTCTTCCAAAATATTAACCAAAATATACTAAGAATGAGGTTAAATATATAATATAAAATATGTCCATCAAAATACCCCCAAACTTAGCTTTTGCTTGTCCTCAAGCGAAACAAGACTCAAACAAAAATAAAAACTTAACAGATTAGACATCTGGCTAACACTTAACCAGGACAAAATTTCCACCTTCAAGTTGCAATCCATAGAAAATTTTAAAAACTAGAACATCCTTTCCATAGATCCAAGTAATCCCACCACAAAGTCTAAGCTATTTAGACTCAATTAGAAAAGAATTCACAAACTTCTTTCGGTGTAAAGTGAACCATTATGGTTATGGAGACTCGACTAAAACCCTTAACTCTCATCCCTTTTATTCATACTTCACACACTCCACACTTTTTTTTTTTCCTTTTTTTTTCTTTTTGTTTTGTTTTTCTTTTTGTTTTGTTTTTGTTTTTGTTTTTGTTTTTTTTTTGTTTTTGTTGTTATAGTAATAGTAGTGGTTGTGCAATGTTGGTTCCCTTAAGCTTTCGATCCAACCGCGTAGCGAGCTTTAGGTCAATGTCTCCCAAACCACTCAGGTTTTAGGGCACTAGGTGTAGAACACCCCTAAGGACTTATTAACTCAAGCTGAAAAGGCTACGAAACCAACTAACCACCCTGCCTCATGCCAAAACTCTATCGTTTGTCTCGAGAATTACTGCTGATTATGTAAGAACCCAAACCAAAATATCTAAAAATTAAGATTTCTTTATTCTAACCAAAAGACCATTTTGCCCTCGCATGTTTTAATGGGGAAAATTTGACTTTTTGATCGAGAAATAATTTGGGAATTCCGCTTTCGCCGTTGCGTAGAGCACGGCGAAACGAGTCCGTAGACACAGAGTAGACCCGAATCGGAGTTCCAACGAAGAAAATACGATCAAATTATCGCGAAGGGCAAAACGGTAATTTAGAAAAGTCAGATTTTTATCTCTCTCTCCCTTCTCTCTCCTCAGTTATCTCTCCTCTCTCTCTCTCTCCTCCCCTCGTGCGACGCAGCTCCCCCCTCCCCGTTTCAGCTCCAGCCGTCGCCACCTCAGGGCACGGCGACCCTCGCCACCGGTGCCGTTAGTTCCGCCTCGCCGCCGCCTACCTCCCTCGACCCGTCGCCGGCCTTGGACCGCCGCATTTCTGCCGGAAACTGGAGGTTTTTCGCCGGAATTCATCCAAACTTCATCACCTTCATTCTCCCTCGTTTCTCAACCAAATCTTTCGAGTGAGGTACGGTTTTCCACCTATTTTACGTGCTCTAACTGATGGTTGGCTGGGTTTAGATCGATTCCACCTCTAGGTTGCTCAATTTTTGATTTGAAAATCGGTCGAACTTCGGCCGCTGTGATCGGCCATTTTCGGCCACTTTTTGGGGGTTGTCCAAGAACAAAAGTGACTCCAAATGAGGTGTTTTACCTAGGGTAGGAGTTTGGAGTCTCGGTTCCGAGATTTTTTGACGAACCCTAATCGCTTTGGACACTCGACCTGCCCGCGCGTGTGGCGGCGCGTGGGCGAGGGTGGTGGCATGATTCTGGACAGTTTTGAGGTCCTCGTGCCGTCACGAGCTCGTAGGATTTCGCGGATCTCGATTCGGAGTCCGTTTGAGCCCCGAACGGATTTTCCATATCGCGCGATCCGTGGGTGCAGTGTCGTGTAATCGGTGGATCGCGCTGAATTTTGGATATGTCGGCCTACGTGATTTCAGGATCGCGTAGGATTCGACGGATCGCGAATCGGAGTCCCGGATACTCCGGAATCGCGAACCCTGGGGCTAGGGTTTGGATTTTAAGCGATAACGCGATTTTAGCTAATCCGACCGTCCATTTCAGACCAAATTTGCAGAACATGGTTCCCTCTCTGTAAGGAACCTTCAGGGAAGCCCAGATTGGCCATCGGAGATCGTGGACCCACGGGGTCCCGGGTCGGCCGATCTGGCAGTTTATCGCTTAGCTGAGTGTCGGACCTTCCAAAACTGGTCCAAGTGTCTGAAAGGGCTAATGTGGGCATAGGAGTAACTTGGGATGAGATGCACGTATTTCTAGGAGCCGGGGGCAGGGTGTTTAATTTAAATTCTTTTTATCCAGCAGTTTATTAATTTATTATTCTTGGATAATCAGGCACCAGGAGTCCAGCTAACCCACAGGAGGGACCTTCGAAGGGTCCAGCTAGCTCGGACCAGCTGTGAGTGGACTTTTCTTTCTTAAAAAGATTTTTATAATTATATTTTATATTTGATCTTGAATAAGTGTTATAGCATAAATTTTATTGTGAAAACATCTTTATTTTCATAAAAATTAGTCCAGCAACAGATTTGAGATTTTTGAGCCAAAATAGTAGTTTAGCTCAGATTTATCAGAGTACAGAGGGTATCAGATCTTATCAGAGATAGTTATTTAGACCACCATGTACCCACTCTCTATTTGGTGATTACCCAGAGTTGGACTGATGTCGACGGACGTCCGGTCCAATTTCAGTCAGTCAGTGCACTTGACTTGCCTCACGAGTTTCGGGGACGCTCGAACCGTGAGTGCCAGGATTTGAGGCTCGGCAGACTTGGTGTCCCAAGACTTGCCAGGATTGTGGCTCGGCTGACTCTGTGTCCCCGAAACCTGCCAGGATTGCGGGTCAGGCTGACTACGGTCCCCTGTGTCCTGCCTGAGCGACTCGAGCTGACTTGGTGTCATCGAGGACCTGCCGGCGGATCAGGCTGATCATAGTTCCCTGATTTTGCCAGTTTATGGCTCGGGTAGCCTGTGTGACGCCCGAGACCTGCCAGGAAATTGACGGTTATCACTGGGTACAAGTAGGTGGCTGTTTTTTTAAGGATTCTTTTTAAAACTTTTTAATGCAGCTATTATTTCATTCATTTATATCAGTATCTTCGATACTCCACATGTGTTATACTGTTATATCTTTGTTTAGTATGTGAACATTTCTATAGTTACGTTTATCTATGTTTAAATGATTATCTCGAGTTTAATTATGATCAAATAGTAGCTTTTACGTCCCTATGTTTTTCAAACGGGGGTTACTATGTTCTCAAATGTTTTCACGAACATTATTTTTGGTCCACTCACAATTTTAACTTGTTTTTCGCCCCCAGGCCGTAGAAGAAGGAAGGAAACCACCCAGGCCATTATCTTAGCTCCCGCCCCACCATCGAAGCGTAGGATCTCGTTGTAACTTTTCTTAGTTTGTAAATTTGTATAGAAATGCTCTGATATCTTGTTGTTCAGTGAAAAACTGGAGTTAAGATCTATTTGTTGAATTAGTTTGGCCGTTGGTAGGATATTTGAGACTGTTTGACAGGTGGAAGATTTTGGGTTTTGGTCAAAATACAGGGGAGACTCTGCCGAATTTTCGGCATATGTCTAAGGGAAATTTTTAAAAGAAACTGAAAAAAGAAAGGGTAAAATGGACATTCGTTCCCGACATTCGCCAGGTGTCGGACACGCACAGGATTCGGCTCGGATTCCAAAGTGGAAATTGGGTCGGGTCCTGTCAGATTAGGCAGGACTGGCCCGGTTACTAGCAAAGCTTCGGGTGAGACAATTATTACTTTATAACACATACTAACTTTATTTATATTGAACAGAAATTAAAACACACTTGGACAAAAAGTAAGTATTCCAATCTCACTCCCCAAAAACCATGTTGATGTGATGTGCAAATTTCAAAGTATAATTCATGAATTAGTGTCTAAGCAACAATAAATAGAAAAGACTCTATTGTGGGATTGATCTTCACCATGTCCATTTGTTCTAACGTTTAAAATAATCTATGGATATTAACTTAAAAACGAAAATTTTTAAACAAGACTCAAAAAATGAAAAATATAAAATTTACTTTCCCACCCCCAAACTTAAATCACACTTTGTCCTCAAGGCGTGGAAAATAAACAAAGGAAACAACTAAAGAAGTAATTAGGAGAGAAAAAACAAAAAAAAAATAAAAGAAAAAAGAAAAAGAAAAGACAAGAACATAAAACATAAACAGAAAAAAGTAAAAGAGAAGGAAAAAAAAAAAAATAAATAAAAAGAGAGAGAGAGAACACACCAGGGATGCGGAGGTGATGCTGCGGTGATTCGAACGCAGGACCTGTAGCTCGGATGCAAAGAGCGCTGACCAACAGCCCAAGTCCGCACATGTGTCAAATTATCGCGACAGCTACTATATATACTGGTTTAGCAGCGTTCATGTGTCAATTGAAAAATATTGAATCCCCTTCGTCTAACCTGGAGTCCAGAGCCAAAAAGCTCGCCTTTGGCCATTCGCAACTCAGATTGAAAATCACAAAAGACGCTCTCTTTTTATTTCACTCAGTTTCAACCC
Source organism: Prunus dulcis (assembly GCF_902201215.1). Taxonomy (NCBI): domain Eukaryota; kingdom Viridiplantae; phylum Streptophyta; class Magnoliopsida; order Rosales; family Rosaceae; genus Prunus; species Prunus dulcis. The sequence continues at coordinate 43,957,584 of NC_047650.1, forward strand.
ATCCATCTCCACCCTCTCCCCTTGTCATCTCTAGCAAGAACTCAAGAGCCTTGGCTATCTTTCAGAGCATAGTCGTGTGGGTTCATCTATGTGAGGGTGCCAAATCCAGAAAACCCTCAACAAAATCAAAATCACCATCAGCTGCGGCTTCGTCGAAGAGACAATCGGATGCTCACCGAGATCCGTCCCAACTCCGACCCCCCCGACTCAGATGAGCTGACCCAGACGGAGTTCAACCCCAACACCACATAGTCTCGCAGTTCCTGAGCTTGGTTAACGGTAAGCTTCGCGTTGTGCTCATAACTGGGTCTCAGTGTGGGTATTTTTGTGTTGAAAGTAATTAAGAACAAAAGTGATTATTGCAGACTTCGTTGCCTTGTTCTGAGATACTCATCTGCGTCTGTTGGAGGATTTCAGCGAGCAAGTCAATCTTCAAGTTGGGAGCAGGTATAATATCGAATCCCTGCATTTTTTTTTTTTGTAGATCTGCATTAATTCATGGGTCTTTCTGGATTGTGAGAATTTCTGCTTATTTGTGTCTTTTGGTTGGTTCTGAGAGGATACTCAGTTGTGTGGTGTCTGGCTATGTGATGTAAACTGAGTTGCAAAAATTAACTTCTCAAAATTATATATATGTGCTGGATCCGCAACAGCTTCCCCCAAACTTGCATCTTCGAGTGAGCTCATCTGAATTGCTTTAACTTCCAGTATAGTGTAGATGTGGTGATGTTAATGTAGACTTGCTGCTGGGTGCATGATTCCAGCTGCTGCTGGGTGCAAGATTCCAGCTGCTGCTGGGTGCAAGATTCCAGCTGCTACTGGGTGCAAGATTCCAGTATAGGATTTTCTGTTTTTGATGCTTGCTGCTGATGGTTGTGTCCTGCATTGAGTCAATTATGTGTTAGGAATAGAAAGAAAATATAAACAACTAGAGAAAGAAAACAACAAATTTCTCTGTTTTTTTGTTTTGAAAATAAAAGAAGTAAAGAGTTTAGAAAAATTGGGTTGCCTCCCAATAAGCGCGCTATTTTAAGTCTGTAGCTAGACTTTGCAGAAGCCTGGTGGTCAAATCACTGGTTCCTTCAGAGTCAAAGACTCGGCTGCAATGTCAAAGGGGGTCTCCATGTAGGGTTTCAGCCTATGACCATTCACCTTGAACGTGTTGCCTTTATCTTCATTAGTGATTTGAACTGCTCCATGAGGAAAAACTTGAGTCACTAGGTAGGGTCCAGTCCAACGAGATTTTAATTTCCCTGGAAACAACTTGAGCCTTGAACTAAATAACAGAACCTTTTGCCCTGGCTGAAATTCCTTCCGTAAAATTTGACTGTCATGAAATGCCTTGGTTCTTTCCTTGTAGATGCGAGAACTATCATAAGCACCTTGACGAATTTCCTCTAGCTCATTTAACTGCAATTTCCGCTTTTCCCCAGCTGAGTCATATGCAAAATTTAACTCTTTAATGGCCCAGTAAGCTTTATGCTCCAGCTCCATAGGTAGATGACAGGCTTTCCCATAAACAAGTCGGAATGGTGACATCCCAATAGGAGTTTTATAAGCTGTCCTGTATGCCCACAAAGCATCATTTAGTTTGAAACTCCAATCCTTGCGTGTAGAGCTCACTGTTTTCTCCAAAATACGTTTTATTTCTCTGTTTGAAACTTCAACTTGACCAGATGTCTGTGGGTGGTATGGTGTAGCCACGCGATGATTAATCCCATATTTTGCCAATAGGTTAGCAAATGGTTTATTAATAAAATGCTTCCCCCCATCACTAAGAATAACACGCGGAATTCCAAAACGTGGAAATATAACCCCTTGGAGGAACTTCAAGACCACTGATCCTTGATTAGTTTGTGCTGCAATGGCCTCGACCCACTTTGAAACATATTCCACAGCCACTAAAATATATTGGTGCCCATTAGAAGATGGGAATGGTCCCATGAAATCAATACCCCAAACATCAAATAGTTCAACAATTAAGATACTTTGCTGGGGCATTTCATTCCTTCTGGATTGATTGCCGACCCTTTGACACCTATCACATGCCTTGCACCAATTCTGTGAATCTCTAAAAAGTGTTGGCCAAAATAACCCACTCTGTAGGATTTTCTCTGCTGTCCTTTTCTGCCCAAAATGTCCTCCACAAGCGTAGTGATGAGCAAACTTTAAAACACTTTCCTGTTCAGCCTTCGGAATACACCTGCGAATAATCTGGTCTGCACAATACTTGTATAAGTACGGTTCATCCCAGAAATAGTGCTTTACATCAAATAAAAACTTCTTTTTCTGCTGGTAGGAAAAATCTGGATGCACCACACCCTTAGCCAAATAATTGACAATATCTGCAAACCAAGGTGTTTCAATTTTGACAGCAAATAGCTATTCATCTGGGAAACTTTCACTCAATGGTAGAGAATCTGCCTCTGTAGCTGCTGGAATAATTAATCTAGATAAATGATCAGCCACAACATTCTCACTGCCCTTCTTGTCTTGAATCTCTAAGTCAAATTCTTGAAGTAAAAGAACCCAACGAATCAATCTAGGCTTTGCATCCTTCTTAGACAACAAGTATTTTAGTGCAGCATGATCCGTATAGACAATTATTTTAGCCCCAACCAAATAAGACCGAAATTTCTCTAGTGCGAACACAACTGCCAACAATTCCTTCTCTGTAGTTGCATAGTTAAACTGTGCATCATTGAGAGTACGACTTGCATAATAGATGACATGGGGAAGCTTATCTTTTCGCTGCCCTAAAACTGCCCCGACAGCATAATCTGACGCATCACACATTAGTTCAAATGGTAAATCCCAATTTGGTGCAGCAATGATGGGCGCCGAAGTTAGGAGTGCTTTCAACTTGTTGAATGCTTCTAAACAGGCCTTATCAAAATTAAATGGTGTATCCTTAGCCAATAAAGTGCACAAAGGTCGACTAATCTTGGAGAAATCCTTGATGAACCGACGATAAAAACCTGCGTGTCCTAAGAAGGACCTCACACCTTTTACTGATGTAGGAGGTGGCAGCTTTGCAATAACGTCAATCTTTGCTTTGTCAACCTCAATGCCTTTGCTAGAAATTGAATGACCCAAGACAATTCCCTGTTCAACCATGAAATGACACTTTTCCCAGTTTAGCACTAAATTCGTCTCTTGACATCTCTGAAGAACTAATGATAAATTCTGTAAGCACTGATCATATGAATCCCCAAAAACAGAAAAATCATCCATAAAAACTTCCACAATATTTTCGACCAAGCCAGAAAAAATACTCATCATACAACGTTGAAACGTAGCAGGTGCATTGCATAATCCAAACGGCATCCTCCGATAAGCATAAGTACCAAATGGACAAGTGAAAGTAGTCTTCTCTTGATCCTCTGGTGCGATTGGAATCTGATTATATCCAGAATACCCATCAAGAAAACAGTAAAAAGCCCGCCCAGCCAACCTTTCTAACATCTGGTCAATAAAAGGCAATGGAAAATGGTCTTTTCTCGTCCCTGTGTTAAGCTTCCGGTAATCTACACACATTCTCCAACCCGTAGTCAATCGTGTAGGAACTAACTCATTATTATCATTTTTCACCACTGTAATACCGGTTCGTTTAGGCACAACTTGAGTCGGGCTAACCCATTTACTGTCAGAAATAGGATAAATCATACCGGCATCAAGTAATTTCATAACCTCTGTTCTGACCACCTCTTTCATAATTGGGTTAAGGCGGCGTTGAGCATCAACTGTTGGCTTCACGTCGTCTTCCATTAATATTCTGTGCATACATAGGGCTGGGCTGATTCCCTTGATGTCCGCAATTGTCCATCCCAATGCATCTTGATATTTTCTCAACACACGAAGCAATTTATCTTCCTCTGTCAGTGTTAAATCTGCTGCAATTATAACTGGCAACGTCTCTGCAGCTCCTAAATATGCATATTTAAGATGTTTTGGTAAAGGCTTCAGCTCCAATTTTGGCGGCTGTTGTCTAGATGGTTTAAGGGGCTGTTTGGGCTCCCCTAAACTCTCGTACACATTCCTAAATTTTGGCAACACTGTGGGCAGATTGTTCAATGCGTGAATGTACTCAAGAACACCTTCATCTTCAAAATCTGTCTCAAGTTCCCCCTGTAAAACATGCAGCAACTGATATGTTTTTGAATTAGCATAAAATCCGTCCTGCACCATACTATCTATCATGTCAATACGCATACAATCTTGCTGTTCAGCAGGACGTTTTGCTGCCTCAAACAAATTAAACACCACAGATTGGTCCTAAACCCGTAAAGTCAATGTTCCAGCTTCCACATCAATTAAGGTCCTAGCTGTTGCCATAAACGGCCTCCCCAAAATAATAGGTGTTTGAAGGTCTTCATCCATGTCTAAAACCACAAAATCTGCCCGTAGATAAAGATTATCAACCTTAATAAATAGATCTTCAATAACACCTCTTGGATAAGTGATTGAACAGTCAGCTAGTTGAAGCATAATTGATGTAGGCTTTAAATCTCCTTGCCCCAATCGCTGGAAAACAGAAAAAGGCATCAAATTAATACTTGCACCCAAATCAATTAAAGCACTTTTAAAATTAGAATTTCCAATAGTGCAAGAAATATTAAAACTCCCTGGATCTTTTTTCTTAGGTGGTAGTTTGTGTAGCAAAACTGTGCTGCACTGTTCTGTCAAAATAACTTTGTCCAAATCTGAAAGCTTCTTTTTGCTGCTGCAAACTTCCTTCAAAAATTTGGCATATGATGGAATTTTCTTGATTGCATCCAGTAATGGAATGTTGATTTGAACCTTGGATAATGTCTGCATAAAGTCCTTGAGTTGTTGATCTTTTGCTTTTGGCTTCAAACGTTCTGGATATGGAATAGGGGCCTCATAAACACGCTCAGGAACTTGTTTTGGAACAGTTTCCAGATCTGCCAAAGTATGTTTTTCTGCAGGTTTGGTAGGTTCTGCTGCAAAATTTTCTGTATTATCCTCCACTGTTTGCTGCTCCTTTTCAATGCTATTTTCACGATTGTCATAGCTTTTTCCACATCGTAAAGTCCGAACAACGTTGCAATCTTCACGTCCATTTGGATTAGGAATTGTTTGACTAGGAAATTTGCCCTTTTCTCTATTTGAAATCTGTGTAGCTAGCTGTCCAAATTGTTGCTCCAAACTTTTAATTGATGCTTCAACATTTTGAAATCTTTGATTGTTGCCCTCGATGAATGATTGAGTTGTTGCTGCCAGTTTAGCAAGTTGATCTTCCAGAGATGGTTTGGGGGGAACAAAAGGTTTTTGTGCATGCTGGAATGGTTTGGCATTAGTCTGATTGTCACCCCATTTGAAATTAGGGTGATCCCTCCATCCAGGATTGTAATGAGTTGCATATGCATCATTCCTAGGCCTTTGATAGCTGTTCATCATATTGACATGTTGTTCAACAAGCTCTGGGTAAGAGTCTCTATGTGGACAGCCCATTATGTCATGTGTAGCCATACTGCATATAGTGCAAACTGTTGATGTAGGTGGCTGCTGTGTAGAACTTGCTAGATGTTGTAGAAGCATATCAAACTTTGCATCAATTTTCTTATCCATTTTTTCCATTTGTGCAGACATATTGGGAGAACCTACTGATAACTCAAAAATGCCCCTTTTCTGTGAATGTTCTGCTGCCCATTGCTGAGATTCTGTAGCCATCATATCAAACAGTTCAAATGCCTCTCTTGCAGATTTATTTGACAATGATCCTCCTGCTTATGCATTCACATGGCTCTTAGATGTAGGATTAAGCCCATCAAAGAAAATATTCATTTGTGTATCTGAATCAATTTTAACATGTGGACACTTTATGTACATCTCTGTATATCTCTCCCACGCTTCATGAAACTCTTCATTAGGCTTCGTGTAAATGTCAAAATCTCCCTCTTGAAATTCAATGTCTTGGATGCTGGATAATATTTGTTCAGGAATTTTGTGTGTAACTGCTGCCAAGTAGTAATGCTATTAGAGGGTAGAGTGAATAACCAAGTTTCTGCCTTGTCCTTCAAAGTGAAAGGGAAAAGACGTAACTTAATAGCCTCAGCAGAAAACCCCCTAATCAAAATATTCTTGCAACCCACAATAAATTTTGCAATATGTATGTTTGCATCTTCATTAGGCAGCCCCCGAAAAGTAGGTAGAATTTCAAGCATATGGTGCCTGATCTCGAACGAATCACCCTCTTCTTGTTCAGGATACACAATGCAATTGGGAACATCAGTGGCACGGGCTTCCAATGACTCCCTTAGTGGTCTACCTGCCGCAGGTAATTCTAATGCCATGTTACCCTCGTTTTCAAACAGATTCTGCAGAAAAGTGCCCTGCAGTGAACAATCCCAAGCCCAAGTAACTTCTCTCCGCTGTCTATGCAGTGTGCGCTCTGGTTCTGGATCAAATTGTACAATCTGTGCAGTTCCTGATCGGGTCTGGACCATGCAGTCTGCAGAATCTGCAACAGAAACAAAATTGTTCAATTTCAAAAATTTTTTTTTTTTTGGACGAAAATTAAAAATAAAATAAAATAAAATAAATCAGAAAAAGGTTAAACAAAAATTGTCTAAAATAGTCCCCGGCAACGGCGCCAATTTCTTGATAGGATTTTTAGTACCTGTGCAAACAGGGTTAAAATCACATAAAATACTTGCAAGAATACAAGGCTATTGTAGTATAGATGCTCATGCAAGGTCGTTTTCCTCAAGGACTAATTAGCAATTTAAGTAAAAACAAATTCCAAATAACTACTTAAAATAAAAGGTCAAGAAAGATGATTATGAATTTGGTTGATTCTAAAAACAAATATTAAAACAAGAACAAATATGATTGAAGGAAAGAGTTTTGAATATCAATTTATAAAAGCACTAGGGTTTCACCATCACCTAGCAATCCTATGAACTTTTACCAATTACTTATGATTTGCACATGCCACTTTGAAGGTTAGGTTTTCCTAATGTATATTCTACTTGGAACCTCCAACACAGAACGGATATCCAACATGCAACCCGTCCGGACGTTCGGATCAAATCTGAACATGAAAGACTCATTAAGTTTTGTGAAAACCCTTTGAAAAACCATGCAACCCTTAAGACGTGGTGTTCATCTTAAGTGAAATTACAATTATTAATCACAAGAAGCTAGCATCAATTTCAGGGAACCTTCCAACCAAAATTGCATCCAATTACTTTTCTAAAGATCCTAATGGTGATCAGGCATTAAGACAATTAGATAGTTTAAAACAGTGATTAACAATTCAAGTAGGCATGCACTCATCATAAGCAATTAAATAAAAATCACATATTCATGCTAAGGTTCAAGGCTTCACCCTAGCAAAAGAAATTTAGTTACGCATACTCATAATTGAAATCCAAGAAAATATCATTAAGAAGAAAAGAACGAAAACACCTGAAAGTTGTGGAAACCCAAAACCCTAGCAATTGCTCTCCACAATGCAAAGTTCAAAAGTGAAAAAGAAGTCCTAAATTCCTTGTGAGAAAGAGCTTAAATACCCCTTAAAACCTAGCTGCCAATGTACAGCTTTTCTATCCCCACAAGGAAACTAATTAAAATAAAATAATACTAGGAAATAAAGTCCAAATTGGATTAGGAGAATCTGCCCAAACCCTTCCCAGCCACGTTTTAGCCTCAAATCTCCTCCAAATCTGGCCCAAAATAGCTTGTTTTAAAGATAAAAATATTCTGAACACTTCTCTAGAAGGCCACGAACCCATCCGAGGTCATCTTGAGCTCCAAAAACACAATAAAAGCCCAAAACGTCACTATTCCAACACCGCGCTACTCATTTATTTTATTGCCAGAAAATAACTGCTTGGTAGAAAATTTTGAAATTTTGATACGATCAAGCTAAGTGACTCACGTACGTCCTCCAACTGGAATCACTCCAAAAGTTCCATTTGATTATGTGGGAATCGAAAGTCCTCAAAGTGAATGAGGTAAATTATAATATAAAATATGTCCATCCGTCATTGTAGTTGAGGTCAGGGTCGTCAAAATATTTATAATACAACAAAACTTTAATGGGCATGTAAATAATAAATTCATATTTTTATTTACAATTGCGTTCATGATCATGATGTTCGACTATAACAGCAGATCATTGTAGTGGTAATAATTTGAAGGGAACGACAAAGCTTCTGAGGTTATTCATTTCATCATGCGTACGTGGTCATGAATGTATTCTTTTGGTTTCTTCCTTCTTGTTGTAATTGCTGAGTAAATAATATCTAACGTTGTGTGATAGAAGGTGTATCATGGACATTTTTTTATAGTTAAATAGAGTGCACTTAAGTGCACATTTTCATTTAAATATTAATATGTACTTAAATAATAGAGTATATTCAATTAATTTTAGAATTTGTTTAACATCATCCTAAAAAACCCTAAAACTCGTTACAAATAAACAAATAAATGAAACTTCGTTACGTGATAAATCTACTTATACAAGATAACTCGTCTATTCCCACAGGTCACTTGGAGGAAGGACGCCATTGGGAACAACTCCTGTACCCTTTACTCTGTAGGAGATATTTTTGAAAATAGGGCATCTTTCCTTAAAACAGGTCTAGATGGAGCAGAGCCAAAATATAACTGGCAACAAATTTTCCAAGTTGCTGATGGCAAATCAGTGGGGTCGTTGATAAGGTCATTGGGTGCTCTAACATGCACCAAAATATCCAGATGCTAAGCAGCCTCGAGCTCATGGAGATATGATAGGGAAAAGGCACATCAAAGACGGCAACCATCCCCGAGTACCAAAAACAAATTACACCGTGCTTCTCTAGATATGCTGTATTAACCAAATTCTATTTTACTTCCACAAACATTGCATTTAGTAAATATAGGTATATGAGATTTTGTGCTAAGAACAAATTACCATGTAATGCGGAAAAAAGAAAAGAAAGAAAAAATTATTGTGCTCCATCAGAGTTGTTTCTTTAATCCTCTTCATTGTCAGAACTTGCATATGCTAATCCTAACATAGTTTTCCCTTCAGACTCGCCCTTTATTCTGTGTGACGACGACACATGCACTTTGTCCTTCACTTGGTCATTTTCAGACTCAAGATTTGTCGAAGCACTAACAATCAAATTTGGGTGGGACTGATTACCATCAGATCTGCTTGAAACTTTATGCCGCTTGGGTTTAATTTCGATGACCTTTTTCAGTAGATCTTGCTGTCTGCATTTCAAAAACCAAAAATACACATATATGAGAAGAAGTAGGGAACTTGAACATGTAAATCAGAAAAATCACTGGCTATAGCATGTCAGTTCTATTATTTGGTTTGAAGATAGTCATACCTGATCCCACTCTTTTGCTTGGGCTCAACACGAAGTGGCAAGGGAACCGATGCAGGTGAAGAATCTGCCAGACTTGCAGCTTTGTGTTCATTGGTTAAGGAAGACAAGAGAGAAGAGGGAGAGGAGAGAGATGTAATAATCCAATGTCTGGAACCACATGACAATTATCACCATTCAATCTCACAAATTCTAATGCAACAGTTTGTCATGACATGAGGACAACACCAAGGGAGCTAATAATATTTTACCAAGACTGGGAAATATTCAAAATATTATTTCTGAAGTGGTCATTAACATACAGTGTTAATGAAAGTAAGTATATTTATATATGTTAAATGATTAATATGAAGCAAAACATACAGATGATATCACATTAGAATATAAAATAAGTAGGTAACACACACACCCCCTCACCTTAGGGTCTCTCTCGCTTTGCCAACTGAGGGGGCATATGTGTATATTTCCCCAGCAAACATATACTACAAGACAACTTGATAATCTATTTGGGAATGAGCAAACAGGGAGTTACTTAGACAAAAAGTCCTCGAGGTGTAAAATACGACCCACTAAGAATAGAAATCAACCCTAAATCATCATCACCTAATGTGCACATGACCACTGAATTAAGTTAGGCGGGGCATGACAACTAAGATTAATTGAAAAGAATCACATAGAGGAATAAGATAAACGATGGCATTTAAGTTCTACAGGAATATGCACTAAAATGCTCATAACCAACAACTTACGTGCAGACTATGCATGCAGAGAGGCTAGAAGAAATTTCATGAAAGGATATCTTAAATGCAGCAAATGCTCGCTTCTCGGTGCGACGAAGGAGGCGCTCTGCATCCTCCTCAGCTTCCATCTGCTCCTTGAGATATAGTAGGTCATCACTGTCCAAGGCTGTATACTCAAACTTACAACAGATTGCGATAAAGTAAAGAGCTAAACAAACACAGATTCAGAAAGCAGTTGCCTTGTGCCTGGATATACACACACGCACAGAGAGAGAGAGAGAGAGAGAGAGAGAGAGAGAGAGAGAGACTATACTCAAACTTACAACAGATTGCGATAAAGTAAAGAGCTAAACAAACACAGATTCAGAAAGCAGTTGCCTTGTGCCTGGATACACACAGGCAAAATGAGAGAGAGAGAGAGAGAGAGAGAGAGAGGTACCGCCTCGGCCATGAAGGTATCCTCCACGTTCTCCTGCAACCTCTTGCATCTGGCTTGCATCAACCACCCAGTAGAAGAAGCCAAGATCCCTGCCAGGGCATGTTATCAGAAAACTCCCCTCACAGTTTAAAGCAAACAGTCGTAGATGTGAGTGAGGCTCCCCTCGAATATTTGGGTTTACCAATGGGAAAACTGTGCCTTAATAAAGAGCAATGTGAAAGTCAGAGGTTGGCAGGGGCGTGGGGCTATTCAGTAGTGTTGTGGCCACTCAAATATTTGGGTTTACAAATGAGAGGTAATCCGAGATCCGATAGGTTCTGGAATTAAATGATCGAGAACGTTGAGAGGCGTTTGCAGAGCTGGAAAGGAGCTCGCTTGTCAAGAGGGGGCAATTTAATTCAAGCAGTTTTGGGAAGTTAACACTAATTCCATGTGTAAGGAAGAATTTGTGGGCAGGTGTAGGGGAAAACAAAACAACAGGCGTGTCCAAGATAGCTACATGAACAACAGGCCTATCAAGATTACAGCATTCCAATCTAAATAAATAATATGAAAGCTACTCTAAATTCTAACAAAGTAGAAGCCCACAATGACGTGCATAATCGAATCCGATCCCATAACTTCTCAACCTCATCCCCTTTAGCATCCTCAAAAACTCTCCTAGTTCTCTCCCCCCCAAATCAATTTTCAATGACTAACTAATTCTAGTTGCCCTTACAAATAAAAAGCATAACTGAACACAAAGAAGTAGAATAGCTATCATTCATATAAGAGATCTCAGCACTAAGCAACTAACGCAAAGTATATTTCATGATACAGAATTTGATAACTGCAATAGCTATCATCTCATATAAGAGATCTCAGCAGTAAACAACTAATGCAAAATATATTTCACGATACATAATTTGATAACTGCAATTATATGGATTAAGAGAAATAGGGATCTAGCTGAATAAATGTCCGCTGAATATAAAAAATAATTATAAAAAATATTCAGCTAGATCCCTTACGAGAAATTCAGCTAAATTTTATAAACGTAAAAAAAAAAAAAAATATTAATATTAATTTGGGGCTTGAATATTTGTGAGAAAAATGTAGCATTATATGGATTAAGAGAAATAGGGATAGTAAGAAAGAATAATATAAAACAAGTACAGGTGCTAATAAATTTTTAAAAAAACAAAAATAGTTCACAACAAAAGCTGTGGCATGGGTGGTTAGGGTGCTGTCCATCATACAGGAGTGCATGGTTTCGAATCTTGATGTGCACGAATATTTTTCTACCATTTTGGTGAGGAGATTAAGTCACGATATTATCGAAAATGACCAATTAAAGTGTCTATTGGAAGGAAAATATCGACGATAAAATCGATAAAAAAACCTGATAAATAGATAGTATACTGCTAAAATATTGGCCCTAAAAAAAGCGAAATTATCATCAAAATTGTCGATATTTAAGACTGATTATCATGAATACTATTTTGGACGCTGATAGCAAAAATTTGATGTCAAGCAATGAATTTCCAACATTGCCTAAAAGCTCTGAAGGCCTAAACGTATGAATGCCAGTGGTGGTGGTGGGGAGTGCACAATTTTTGCTCATTTCATCCTAACAATTTTTTACCAAGCGCAGCGTAGAATCCAAAAAATGGAATTGTAATAGTTGAAATGTTTAGCCAATTAGATATCTGAGAAAAAATAGATTACAAATCCCATATATATTAGAATTGAAATTGAATTTTCAAATGAAATTTTATTTCTATTGAAAGAATGCAAAACTTGAATCCTATTATTTCCTTCTTCTAAGAAGCTAATCAGCATCAAATAAAAAGAAAAGAAGAAGAAAAAACAAGAAAAAGACAGAAAAAATGCGCTAACCTTGGCAACCATGCGTTGGAATGTGATGTCTTCATCGTCTATCTTATCTTTCCCTTTCCCCCATTTCTTATCTGCCACAATCAATTCAAGAATGATTAATTGATCAAATTAAAACCGGAAAACATTTAACAACAACTTGAGGGAAAAAAAAAAAAAAAAAAAAAACCTTTTGGGTCGGAGAGATTGGTGTACTCTCGAACTTCTCTGCCTGCCATTGCGCTCACTTTAAAAATAAACGATATATGATTATGACAATTTCTTAAAGCGGAAAGTTTCTCTTGATTCAGAAGAGTAAAGCAATAGGCTGCACCATAAATAAAAAAAAGGAAGAAAATCCATAAAGCCGCAGTAATAAGATAATACAAAGATCAATAAAAATTTCAAAATCCGAAAGCAGGAGCTTTCTTTCTTCCTCTCACTTTGTTTTTTTTTTTTTTTTCCCCAAGTAAATCCATTTTTTTTACTAGCTCTCTTTCTACATATCGAAGATTTAGTCCCATCCACCTTCACATTTCTCAGCCACATCATCATACTTTTCAAAGTGATCCCATACCTCTGATTTTTCTACGGATGATTATCTAGTCCCCGGAAGGAGGTAATTGTGGAAGACCACTCTGTTGAGGTGGTTTTTGGGCTTAAGGTTGGGACTGAATTGGTGTTTGGACTTAGGTTGGGGAATTGGTATAGTAGGTGACAGTGATGATGTGGATGCAGAAGAAGAACATGCTTCATTACTACTAGGCAAGTGTTCAAATTGTTGTGGATGCGGAACAAGAACATGCGTCATTGCTACTAGGCAAGTGTTCAAATAGGTCCATCTCTCCTTTAATAAAAACAGAAACTAACCAATAAAAACAGACCTAGCATGCAGCATAACCTATTTAACAAAAAGAAACATAAACATAATTAATACAGCAGCATAACAACAGAATAGCAGCAGCAGCAGCAGAAACAGAACCTAGTAGTTTCACAGAACCTAATTTCATAAAACAGAAATTAATTTAGCAAAACAGAACCGCCAAGGACAGAACCAAATAATCACAACAGTATAATTTAACAGCAGAACCTAATTGGTAGCAGCCCTAATTAGTATGATGAAACTAACAGTTCATAATTTCTTTGTCAATTTCAAATAAGCATCACAACACAGCATAACCTAATTGGTAGCAGCCCTAATTCGACAACCCTAAACCCTTAACAGAAAAAATATATCATCACATCAACCTCAACCACCAAATCGACAAGCCTAATTTAAAAGAAAAAAACTATAAATTTAATTTAGAATAAACCCTAAATTCAAAGGAAGATGATGCTCTCATTAAAGAGAGAAACCCACAGAAGAAATCGCAGGAGAGGAATAGATGTTGTCGGCGATCAGAAACTGAGACTTAGAAACATAGAAAAATCGAGATAAGAAGAGAGAGCAAAAAGAGAGTTAGCGGAGCAAAGAAGCGACGGGGAAAAAATAGAACAGATAAGAGAGAAAGAAACTGACCTGCGTGCAGGGATTGAGGCGGCGCGGTGGCTGATCGACTGAGAGTGAGAGGATCGAAGTAGAAAAAATAGAGAGGGGTTTCGGCGGAGAAGAGAGAACCTGCGAGAGAGAGAGAGAGGAATGAAAACCTAACCTAACTCGCGCATTGGGCTGATTTGGGTGTAATCTTGTGCTTCCGACCAATTGTAATCTCTACAAACATCGAATTAAAAACTGCCACATGCATTAAATATAATATCGAATTAAACTTGTGACTGAAATGGCTTTTATTTAATCAATGTATTTCAGGAAAAATAGTAATCATTATTGATATCATTGTTATGAACCTAGATATAATGGATGCGTATCATAGCAAATTATAACATACCAAGAAATATCTACCATGATTCATAGAGCCTGGTTTTCTATAGGGCAAATTTCTAGAGAGTGCCTTTTTAAACAAATTAAAAATTAAAATTATTATTAGTTTTTTATCAGCAAATTAATTTTATTAGGTAATAATTTTTTATTTTTATAAAAACACGAACAATAAAAATAAAACTAATGAACAAAAAATAATAAAATTTGGATTTTGAGCATTTTTTTTTCTTCAACTCAAAATTTCAAATTTCCAATTGTGAAGAACAAGAATCTCTGTTGAGTTTTTGGCTAAAACCAATAAAAAGAAAAATAAGTTAACAAAGATGTCTCTTACAAAATTCCTATTTTACATCTATTTATAAAAAAGAATGACACAAAGAAAAGACCTTCAAATTGCTAAAGCTTTCCAATGTGTATTGCTGCCACTGCTAGGTCTTTTTTTTTTTGTCTAAGATAAGAACGTTTGTTTGGTTTTTTTTTGTTTTTGTTTTTTTAGAACTCTTTGTTTCCATATGTTTAGTTTCATTAATTTTTGTTCTTTGAAATATTATGTTATATAATTTATATTTAGTTTTCTAGATAATCTCAAAGAAGTTTGGTGCTGCCATGATTAATGATTACATCTACTCCTTCTAGAACACTAACGGTTTTGGGTTTTTTTTTATATATAAAAAAATGTAAATATATAGGTTAAAAAATCATATTTTTGTGCCCCCACAAATTTGGGCCTTGGTAGCCCTGGGCCAAGGCCGGCTCCGATGATTCACCCCAATGACCCATCATTGTAATTATAAAATATTAGTGAATAGTGTAATCCATATGCCTATAAATACAAAGCATCAAGTATGAATGAAATATAATAGAAGAGAAGAAGGTCACGGTTAAGCTCTTGAGAATTGTTGTTCTATAATTGTTTTCTATTCCTCTAAATTCTCTCCACAATCCCCTAGTTTTATAATATGTTACTAGCACGGATATCTTTAAAATACCAGCTGAAATATTTGATCAAATCCTTCTGCTTTATTACCTTTCTCTCTTCTGTTTTGATAATCTTCCAAAACTCAAGAAGGAGAAACATGTGCGGACATCAACGCCATGGTGGACTGTATGTACACATAAAAGTTGCTATTTCCTTTTATTCCATTCTATAGCCACAACAAGTAGAAAAACATGTTGATAGAGATCTTGGAGATCCCATAACAGCAACATATCAGAAAGGACGAGAAGTACTGAAGCCTCTTGATGAGAATAGCAAACTCACCAAAAAAAGGATAAGCCTCTTTCCTTTATCTTCATTTATTATATTATTACTCTAATATCTACACTATTCAACTTATGACTAATCATCCCAAAGCAGCTAGGGTAGATGTGTTGAAGCTTGTGCAGGTGGAAGGAAGAAAAGCAATTGAATTGGGCTAGCGTGACATATCCTGCTTTCCACTAACATATAATGATATACATATATATAATATTAATGTGGAAAACTGATGTAATATAATATACCAATATATATTAGGTGGTGGTTTTATTCATATATTTATAGTTTTATTATTCATACAATAATATTTATTTAGACGTCTTGGTTATGATGTTTAATTATGTGTAATCCAAAATCAAAAGCTTTTTTTCGGCATATGTATTACAATATATCAATTAGAATTCAAAATTCTACTTTGTGTCATCCTCAAACTAGAAGTTTTGAGTGCATTAAAATTAATTTGAACTTGTAGTTCAAAGCACAAGTATTAACTCATGAGATCAACATACTCGAATCTAAAGCTTCAAGAAACTGAAGTTCATTACGATTCATGGTTCTTGTTGATGCACAAAAATGGTCGGACGCTTTTGGGCCCAACTTAGTGATGATGTCGCATTTGGCACTGTGTGCTCTTGGGCAAAGTGGATAGGCTGCGAAACAAGGAGTAGCGAGACCTTGGGCATCGGTGTGGTATAGGTCAAAGGCTCTCCGATGCTTAAGTTAGTAATAAGAATGGAGTGAATAGTGATATGGATAGAGTCCATTGCAGAGGATTTTGGCCCACCACGATTATTCTCATATTTTTTCCTAGCCTTTGCATTAGCCAACCCTAGCTCACAGTGTAGACATGTATTTTTGAACCAGGTCAGTTTTTTCATTTACGTTTTAGCAGATTTTTTGTGTCCATTCGAATCCTCAATCCCTAATTTGAATTCTCAAACTTTTTCCAATCAAATTGGACACTACTAGCCTTTGTCACAGTCAACCCTAGCTCACGGTGTAAACATGTATTGTTGAATCAATTCAGTTTGTTTCATTTATGTTTTAGCAGATCTTTTATGTCCCTTCGAATCCTTAGTCTCTAATTTCAATTCTCATATTTTTTCCAATCAAATTGGCCACTCTTGGCCTTTGCCACAGTGAACCTTAGCTCGAGGTACAAACCGGTATTGTTGAATCGGTCCAGTTTTTTCATTTATGTTTTTGTAGATCTTTTGTGTCCCTTCAAATCCTCAATATCTAATTTGAATTCTCATATTTTTTTGCAATCAAATTGGCAACTCTTGGCCTTTGCCATAAGCAACCCTAGCCTTAGGTACAAATCGGTACTGTTGAATCGGTTTAGCTTGTTTGATTTATGTTTTTGTAGATCTTTTGTGTCCTTTGGAATCCTCAATCTCTAATTTGAATTCTCATATTTTTTTCAAATCAAATTCGCCACTCCTAGCCTTTGCCTCAACCAACTCTAACTCACGGTATAGACATGTATTGTTGAATCTGTTCAGTTTGAATCATTTACGTTTTAGTAGATCTTTTGTGTCCCTTTGAATCTCAATCTCTAATTTGAATTCTCATTCTTTTTCCAATCATATTGGCCTCCCCTAGCCTTTACCAAAATGAACCCTAGCACGAGGTAGATACCGGAATTGTTGAATCGGTTCATTTTTTTCATTTATATTTTTGCAGATCTTTTGTGTCCCTTCGAATCCTCAATGTCTAATTTGAATTCTCATATTTTTTTTCCAATCAAATTGGCCCTTCCTAGTCTTTGACACAGCCAACCCTAGCTCACGGTAGACATATATTTTTGAATCGGTTCATTTTTTTCATTCATGTTTTTTGCATATCTTTTGTGTCCATTCGAATCCTCAATCTCTAATTTGAACTCTCTCCAATGCTTAAGTTAGTAACAAGAATGGAGTGAATAGTGATATGAATAGAGTCCATTGTAGAGGATTTTGGCCCACCTCGATTATTCTCATATTTTTTCCAATCAAATTGACCACTTCTAGCCTTTGCCTTAGCCAACCCTAGCTCACGGTGTAGACAGGTATTTTTGAACCGGTTCAGCTTTTTCGATTTATGTTTTAGCAGATCTTTTGTGTCCACTTGAATCCTCAATCTCTAAATCGAATTCTCATACTTTCTCCAATCAACTTGGCCACTTCTAGCTTTTTCTTCAGCCAACCCTAACTCATGGTATAGACAGGTATTGTTAAATCGGTTCATTTTTTTTAATTCATGTTTTAGTAGATCTTTTGTGTCCATTCGAATCCTCACTCTCTAATTTGAATTCTCATACTTTTTCCAATCAAATTGGACACTACTAGCCTATGCCACAGTCAACCCTAACTCACAGTATAGACAGGTATTGTTGAATCGGTTCAGATTTTTTCATTCATGTTTAAACAAATCTTTGGTGTCAATTCGAATCATCAATCTCTAATTTGAATTGTCACATTTTTTCCAATCAAATTGGACACTTCTAGATCTTCAGCCAACCCTAGCTCATGGTACAAATCGGTCTTGTTGAATCAGTTCAATTTATTTCATTCATTTTTTTAGTAGATTTTTGGTGTCCATTTGAATTTTCAAACGTTTTCCAATCAAATTGGACACTCCTAGCCTATGGCACAATCAACCCTAGCTCACGGTTTAGATTGATATTTTTGAATCGTTTCAATTTTTTTCATTCATGTTTTAGCAAATCTTTTGTATCCATTTGAAATCTCTAATTTGAATTCTCATACTTTTTCAAATCAATTTGGACAATACTAGCCTATGCCACAGTCAACCCTAGCTCACAACGTAGATAGGTAAAGTTGAGTCGATTTAGATTTTTAGATATATTTTTTTGCAGATCTTCTGTGTCACTTCAAAGTCCCAATATCTAATTTGAATTCTCTTACTTTTTCTAATCAAATTGGACACTACTAGCCTATGCCACAGTCAACCCTAGTTCACGGTATATACACATATTTTTGAATCGATTCATTTTTTTCATTTATGTTTTTTGCAGATCTTTTGTGTCCATTCGAATCCTCAATCTCTAATTTGAATTCTCATACTTTTTCTAATCAAATTGATCACTTCTAGCCTTTTCTTCAGCCAACCCTAACTTATGGTATAGACAGGTTTTGTTGAATCGATTCATGTTTTTTGATTCATGTTTTAGCAGATCTTTATATTCATTCGAATCCTCAATCTCTAATTTGAATTCTCATACTTTTTCCAATCAAATTGACCACTTCTAGCGTTTTCTACAGCCAATCCTAGCTCACGGTACAAACAGATATTGTTGAATTGGTTCAGTTTATTTCATTCATGTTTTAGCAGATATTTTGTGTCCATTCGAATCCTCAATTTCGAATTTGAATTATCGTACTTTTTCCAATCAAATTGGCCACTCAAAGTCTTTGCTCTAGACACCTTAGCTTACGTTACATACAGATATTGTTGAATCGGTTCAACTTTTTTCATTCATGTTTTAGCAGATCCTTTGTGTCCATTCGAATCCTCAATCTCTAATTTGAATTCTCATACTTTTTCCAATCAAATTGGACACTGCTAGCCTTTTCTACAGCCAACCCTAGCTCTAAGTGCATATAGGTATTGTTGAATCGGTTCAGTTTTTTCATTCATGTTTTAGCAGATATTTTATGTCCATTCGAATCCTCAATTTCTAATTTGAATTCTCATAGTTGTTCTAATCAAATTGGCCACTACTAGTCTTTGCTCTAACCAACCCTAACTGACAGTACAAACATGAATTGTTGAATCGGTTCATTTTTTTCATTCATATTTTAGAAGATCTTTTGTGTTCATTCGAATTCTCAATCTCTAATTTGAATTCTCATACTTTTTCCAATCAAATTGGGCACTTCAAGCATTTTCTACAGCTAATCTTAGCTTACGATATAGACATTTATTTTTGAATAGGTTCATTATTTTCATTCATGTTTTAGTCAATATTTTGCGGTCATTTGAATCCTCAATCTATAATTTGAATTCTCATAATTTTTCCAATCAAATTGGCAACTTCTAGCCATTTCTATAGCCAACCATTGCTCACAATACAGACATGTATTATTGAATCGGTTCATTTTTTTCATTCATGTTTTAGCAGATCTTCTGTGTCGATTCGAATCCTCAACCTCTAATTTAAATTCTCATACTTTTTCCAATGAAATTGACCACTCCTAGCCTTTGCTCTAGCCAACCCTAGCTGATGGTACAGACATGTATTGTTGAATCGGTTCAATTTTTTTGATTCATGTTTTAGCAGATCTTTTGTGTCTGTTCGAATCCTCAATCTGTAATTTGAATTCTCATACTTTTTCCAATCAAATTGGCCACTTCTAGTCATTTCTATAGCCAACCCTCGCTCACAATACAGACGTGTATTGTTGAATCGGTTCAGTTTTTTTCATTCATGTTTTAGCAGATCTTCTGTGTTGATTCGAATCTTCAATCTCTAGTTTGAATTCTCACACTTTTTCCAATGAAATTGACCATTCCTAGCATTTGCTTTAGCCAACCCTAGCTGACGGTACAGACAGGTATTGTTGAATCGATTCAGTTTTTTTGATTCATGTTTTAGCAGATCTTTTGTGTCCGTTTGAATCCTCAATCTGTAATTTAAATTCTTATACTTTTTCCAATGAAATTGGCCACTTCAAAACTTTTCTATAGCTAACCCTAGCTCACGATATAGATCGGTATTAATGAATCGGTTCATTTTATTCATTCAGTTTTAGTCGATATTTTGTGTCCATTCGAATCCTCAAGCTCTAATTTAAATTCTAATACTTTTTCCAATCAAATTGGCTACTTTTAGCCATTTCTACAGCCAACCCTAGTTCACAGTACAGACAAGTATTGTTGAATCGGTTCAATTTTTTTTATTCAAGTTTTAGCAGATCCTTTGTGTCCATTCGAATCCTAAATCTTTAATTTGAATTTTCATGCTTTTTCCAATCAAATTGGACACTCCTAGCCTTTTCTACAGCCAATCCTAGCTCAAAGTGCATACAGGTATTGTTGAATCGGTTCAGTTTTTTCATTAATGTTTTAGCAGATATTTTGTGTCCATTCGAATCCTCAATTTCTAATTTGAATTCTCATAGTTGTTCTAATCAAATTGGGGACTTCTAGTCTTTGCTCTAGCCAACCCTAGCTTGACGGTACAAACATGAATTGTTGAATCGGTTCATTTTTTTCATTCATATTTTAGAAGATCTTTTGTGTTCATTCGAATTCTCAATCTCTAATTTGAATTCCCATACTTTTTCCAATCGAATTGGCCACTTCAAGCATTTTGTACAGCTAACCTTAGCTTACGATATAGATAGGTATTTTTGAATCGGTTCATTATTTTCATTCATGTTTTAATCAATAGTTTGCGTCCATTTGAATCCTCAATCTGTAATTTGAATTCTCATAATTTTTCCAATCAAATTGGCCACCTCTAGCCATTTCTATAGCCAACCCTCGCTCACAGTACAGACATATATTGTTGAATCGGTTCAGTTTTTTTCATTCATGTTTTAACAGATCTTTTGTGTCTATTCGAATCCTCAACCTCTAATTTGAATTCTCATACTTTTTCCAATGAAATTGACTACTCCTAGTCTTTGATCTGGCCAACCCTAGCTAACGGTACAGACAAGTATTGTTGAATTGGTTCAGTTTTTTTGATTCATGTTTTAGCAGATCTTTTGTGTCTGAATTCTCATACTTTTTCCAATCAAATTGGCAACTTCAAAACTTTTCTACAGCTAAGCTTAGCTCACAATATGGACCGGTATTGTTGAATCGGTTCATTTTATTCATTTAGTTTTAGCCGATATTTTGTGTCCATTCGAATCCTCAAGCTCTAATTTGAATTCTAATACTTTTTTCAATCAAATTGGCTACTTCTAGCCATTTCTGCAACCAACCTTAGCTTACAGTACGGACAAGTATTGTTGAAAAGTTTCATTTTTTTGATTCACGTGTCAGTAGATCTTTTGTGTCTATTCGAATCCTCAATATGTAATTTGAATTCTCATACTTTTTCCAAATAAATTGGCCACTTCAAAACTTTTCTACAGCCAACCCCGGCTCACAGTGCAGACAGCTATTATTGAATCGGTTCAATTTCTTTAATTCATGTTTTACCAGATCTTTTGTGTCCATTCAAATCCACAATCTCTAATTTGAATTCTCATAGTTTTTCCATTCAAATTGGCCACTCCTAGTCTTTGTTTTAGCCAACCCTAACTGAAGGTACATACATATATTGTTGAATCGGTTCAGTTTTTTCACTCATGCTTTAGCAGAACTTTTGAGTCCATTCGAATCCTCAATCAGTAATTTGAATTCTCATACTTTTTCCAATCAAATTAGTCACTTCTAGCTATTTCTACAGCCAACCCTAGCTCACAGCACAGATATGTATTGTGGAATCGGTTCAGTTTTTTTCATTCATATTTTAGCAGATCCTTTGTGTTCGTTCGAATCCTTAATCTGTAATTTGAATTCTCATACTTTTTCCAATCAAATTGGCCACTTCAAAACTTTTCTACAGCTAACCCTAGCTCACGATATAGACTAGTATTGTTGAATCGGTTCATTTTATTTATTCAGTTATAGTCGATATTTTGTGTCCATTCGAATCCTCAAGCTCTAATTTGAATTCTAATACTTTTTCCAATCAAATTGGCCATTTCTAGCCATTTCTACAACCAACCCTAGCTCACAGTACAGACAGGTATTGTTGAATCGTTTCATTGTTTTTGATTCACGTTTCAGCAGATCTTTTGTGTCTATTCGAATCCTTGATTTGTAATTTGAATTCTCATACTTTTTCCAATCAAATTGGCCATTTCAAAACTTTTCTACAGCCAACCCTAGCTCACAGTACAGACAGCTATTGTTGAATCGGTTCAATTTTTTTAATTCATGTTTTAACAGATCTTTTGTATCCATTCGAATCCTCAACCTCTAATTTGAATTCTCATACTTTTTCCAATCAAATTGGACACTCCTAACCTTTTCTACAGCCAACCCTAGCTCTAAGTGCATACAAGTATTGTTGAATCGGTTTAGTTTTTTCATTCATGTTTTAGCAGATATTTGTGTCCATTCGAATCCTCAATTTGTAATTTGAATTCACATAGTTGTTCTTATCAAATTGGCCACTCCTAGTCTTTACTCTAGCCAACCCTAGCTGACAGTACAAATATGAATTGTTGAATCGATTCATTTTTTTTCATTCATATTTTAGAAGATCTTTTGTGTTCATTCGAATCCTCAATCTCTAATTTGAATTCTCATACTTTTTCCAATCAAATTGGCCACTTCAAGCATTTTTTACAGCTAACCTTAGCTCACGATATAGACAGGTATTTTTGAATCGGTTCATTATTGTCATTCAAGTTTTAGTCAATATTTTGTGTCCATTTGAATCCTCAATCTATAATTTGAATTCTCATAATTTTTCCAATCAGATTGGCCACTTCTAGCTATTTCTATAGCCAACACTCACTCGCAATACAGACATGTATTGTTGAATCGGTTCAGTTTTTTGCATTCATGTTTTAGCAGATCTTCTGTGTCGATTCGAATCCTCAACCTCTAATTTAAATTCTCATACTTTTTTCAATAAAATTGACCACTCCTAGCCTTTGCTCTAGCCAACCCTAGTTGATGGTACAGACATGTATTGTTAAATCGGTTCAATTTTTTTGATTCATGTTTTATCAGATCTTTTGTGTCTGTTTGAATCCTCAATCTATAATTTGAATTCTCATACTTTTTCCAATCAAATTGGCCATTGTAGCCATTTCTATAGCCAACCCTCGCTCACAATACAGACGTGTATTGTTGAATTTGTTCAGTTTTTTTCATTCATGTTTTAGCAGATCTTCTGTGTCAATTCGAATCCCCAACCGCTAATTTGAATTCTCATAGTTTTTCCAATGAAATTGACCACTCATAGCCTTTGCTTTAGCCAACCCTAGCTGACGGTACAAACAGGTATTATTGAATCGGTTCAGTTTGTTTCATTCATGTTTTAGCAGATCTTTGTGTCCGTTCGAATCTTCAATCTGTAATTTGAATTCTCATACTTTTTCCAATCAAACTGGCCACTTCAAAACTTTTCTATTGCTAACCCTAGCTCACGATATAGATCGGTATTGATGAATCGGTTCATTTTATTCATTCAGTTTTAGTCGATATTTTGTGTCCATTCTAATCCTTGAGCTCTAATTTAAATTCTAATACTTTTTCCAATCAAATTGGCTACTTCTAGCCATTTCTATAGCCAACCCGAGCTCACAATACCGACAAGTATTGTTGAATCGATTCAGTTTTTTTCATTCATGTTTTAGCAGATCCTTTGTGTCCATTCGAATCCTCAATCTCTAATTTGAATTCTCATGCTTTTTTCAATCAAATTGGACACTCCTAGCCTTTTCTACAGCCACTCCTAGCTCAAAGTACATACAAGTATTGTTGAATCGGTTCAGTTTTTTCATTAATGTTTTAGCAGATATTTTGTGTCCATTCGAATCCGCAATTTCTAATTTGAATTATCATAGTTGTTCTAATCAAATTGGCCACTCCTAGTCTTTGCTCTGGCCAACCCCAGTTGACAATACAGATAGGTATTGTTGAATTGGTTCAGTTTTTTTCATTCATGTTTTAGCAGATCTTTTGTGTCTAAATTCTCATACTTTTTCCAATCAAATTGGCAACTTTAAAACTTTTCTACAGCTAAGCTTAGCTCACGATATGGACCGGTATTATTGAATCGGTTCATTTTATTCATTCAGTTTTAGCCGATATTTTGTGTCCATTCGAATCCTCAAGCTCTAATTTGAACTCTCATACCTTTTACAATCAAATTGGACACTCATAGCCTTTTATGTAACCAACCCGAGCTCACGATACATACGGGTATTGTTGAATTTGTTCAATTTTTTGGATTCATATTTTGGCAAATCTTGTGTGTCCATTCGAATCCTCAATCTCTAATTTGAACTCTCATACATTTTCCAATCAAATTGGACACTCCTAGCCTTTTACGTAGCCAACCTTAGTCCACGGTACATACGGGTATTGTTGAATCTGTTCAATTTTTTTTATTCATGTTTTGGCATATCTTTTGTGTCCATTCGAATCCTCAATCTCTAATTTGAACTCTCATACTATTACCAATCAAATTGGACACTCCTAGCCTTTGATGTGCCCAACCCAAGCTCACGGTACAAACCAGTATTGTTGAATCTGTTCAATTTTTTTGATTCATATTTTGGCAAATCTTTTGTGTCCATTCAAATCCTCAATCTTTAATTTGAATTCTCATACTTTTTCCAATCAAATTGGCCACTTCTAGCCTTTGCTTTAGCCAACCCTAGCTTACTTGACAAACATGTATTGTTGATTCAGTTTAGTTTTTTTGATTCATGTCCTGCAGATCTTTTGTGTCCATTCGAATCCTCAATCTCTAATTTGAATTCTCATACTTTTTCCAATCAAATTGGCCAACTTTAGCCTTTGCTCTAGCCTACCCTAGCTCACGCTATGGACAAGTATTGTTGAATTTGTTCAATTTTTTTGGATTCATGTTTTGGCAGATCTTTTGTGTCCATTCGAATACTCAATCTCTAATTTGAATTATCATACTTTTTCCAATCAAATTAG
The DNA here is from genome assembly GCF_902201215.1 of Prunus dulcis. Lineage (NCBI taxonomy): Eukaryota > Viridiplantae > Streptophyta > Magnoliopsida > Rosales > Rosaceae > Prunus > Prunus dulcis. The sequence goes on from NC_047650.1 coordinate 43,982,791, forward strand.
CCACTTCTAGCCTTTGCTCTAGCCTTCCCTAGCTCACGCTATAGACAAGTATTGTTGAATCTGTTCAATTTTTTTGATTCATGTTTTGGCAGATCTTTTGTGTCCATTCAAATTCTCAATCTCTAATTTGAATTCACATACTTTTTCCAATCAAATTGGCCACTTCTAGCCTTTGCTGTAGCCAACCCTAGCTCACTTTACAGACATGTATTATTGATTCGGTTTAGCTTTTTTGATTCATGTCCTGCAGATGTTTTGTGCCCATTCGAATACTCAATCTCTAATTTGAATTATCATACTTTTTCCAATCAAATTGGCCACTTCTAGCTTTTGCTCTAGCCTACCCTAGCTTGCGCCACAGACAAGTATTGTTGAATTGGTTCAGTTTTTTTGATTCATGTTTTTGCAGATCTTTTGTGACTATTCGAATCCTCAATCTGTAATGTGAACTCACATAGTTTTTCCAATCAAATTGGACACCCCTAGCCTTTTATGTAGCCAACCCTAGCTCACGATACAGACGGGTATTGTTGAATCTGTTCAATTTTTTTGATTCATGTTTTGGCAAATCTTTTGTGTCCATTCGAATCTTCAGTCTCTAATTTGAATTCTCATACTTTTACCAATCAAATTGGACACTCCAAGCCTTTTATGTACCCAACCCTAGCTCACGGTACAGACGGGTATGATTGAATCTGTTCAATTTTTTTGATTCAAGTTTTGGTAGATCTTTTGTGTCCATTCGAATCCTCAATCTCTAATTTGAATTCTCATACTTTTTCCAATCAAATTGGCCAGTTCTAGCCTTTGCTCTAGCCAACCCTAGCTCACTTTACAAATGAGTATTGTTGAATCGGTTCAGTTTTTTTGATTCATGTTTTGGCAGATCTTTTGTGTGCATTCGAACCTCAATCTGTAATTTGAACTCTCATACTTTTTCCAATCAAATTGGCCACTTCTAGCCTTTGCTCTAGCCAACCCTAGCTCATTTTGCAAACAAGTATTGTTGATTCAGTTCAATTTTTTTGATTCATGTTCTGCAGATCTTTTGTGTCCATTCGAATCCTCAATCTTTAATTTGAACTCTCATACTTTTTCCAATTAAATTGGACACTCCTAGCCATTCATGTAGCCAACCCTAGATAGCATCTTTCTAGCATGCATATTCGTGGAAGTAAATCTCATTATGAAAGCTTATCTCTATCCCTTCAGCAGCGGAGCGGGCTGCGGATAAATAATTTGTGAAATAACTTTTGAATTGGACGCACTCATGATCGCTTAGATCCCCTGCCAACCAAGTCAAAATAAAAAGTAAAGAAGAGGACTTCGTATTAAGGACGAGTTCGATCTTACATACGGGTATTGTTGAATCTGTTCAATTTTTTTGATTCATGTTTTGGCGGATCTTTTGTGTCCATTCGCATCCTCAATCTCTAATTCGAACTCTCATATGTTTTGCTATCAAATTGGCCACTCATAGCCTTTAATGTAGCCAACTCCGGCTCACGCTACAGACAAGTATTGTTGAATCGGTTCAATTTTTTGATTCATATTTTCACAGATCTTTTGTATCCATTCAAATCTTCAATCTCGAATTTGAATTCTCATACTTTTTGCAATCAAATTTGCCACTTCGAGCCTTTGCTCTAGCCACCCCTAGCTCACTTTACAGACATTTATTGTTGATTCAGTTTAGTTTTTTTTGATTCATGTCCTGTAGATCTTTTGTGTCCCTTCGAATACTCAATCTCTAATTTGAATACTCGAATCCTTAATCTCTAGTTTGAATTATCATACTTTTTCTAATCAAATTGGCCACTTCTAGCATTTGTTCTAGCCTACTCTGGCTCACGCTATAGACAAGTATTGTTAAATATGTTCAATTTTTTTGATTCATCTTTTGGCAGATCTTTTGTGTCCATTCGAATCCTCAATCTCTAATTTGAACTCTCATACTTTCCCCAATCAAATTGGCCACTTCTAGCCTTTCCTCTAGCCAACCCTAGCTCACGCAACAGACAAGTATTGTTGAATCGATTCAGTTTTTTTGATTCATGTTTTGGCAGATCTTTTGTCTCCATTGGAATCCTCAATCTCTAATTTGAACTCTCATACTTTTTTCAATCAAATTGGCCACTTCCAGCCTGTGCTCTAGCCAACCCTAGCTCACACTAGAGAGAAGTATTGGTGAATCGGTTCAGTTTTTTTGATTCATGTCTTGACAGATCTTCTGTGCCCATTCGAATCCTCAATCTCTAATTTGAACTCTCATACTTTTTCCAATCAAATTGACCACTTCTACCCTTTCCTCTAACCAACCCTAGCTCACGCTATAGACAGGTGTTGTTGAATCTATTCAATTCTTTTGATTCATGTTTTAGCAGATCTTTTATTTCCATTCGAATCCTCAATCTCTTATTTGAACTCTCATACTTTTACCAATCAAATTGGACACTCATAGCCTTTTATGTACCAAACCCTGGCTCACGGTACAGACGTGTATTGTTGAATCTATTCAATTTTTTTGATTCATCTTTTGACGGATCTTTTGTGTTCCTTCGAATCCACAATCTCTAATTTGATATCTTATACTTTTTCCAATTAAATTGGCCACTTCTAGCCTTTGCTCTAGCCAACCATAGCTCACGCCATAGACAAGTATTATTGAATCGGTTTAGTTTTTTTCATTCATATTGTGGCAGATCTTTTATGTCCATTCGAATCCTCAATCTCTAATTTGAACGCTCATACTTTTACCAATCAAATTGGACGCTCCTAGCCTTTTGTGTGCCCAACCCTTGCTCACGGTACAGACTGGTATTGTTGAATCTGTTTAACTTTTTTGATTCATGTTTTGGCAGATCTTTTGTGTCCATTCGAATCCTCAATCTCTAATTTGAACTCTCATACTTTCTCCAATCAAATTGGCCACTTTTAGCCTTTACTCTAGCCAACCCTAGCTCACGCTACAGACAAGTATTGTTGAATCGGTTCAGTTTTTTTGATTCATGTTTTGGCAGATCTTTTGTGTCCATTGGAATCCTCAATCTCTAATTTGAACTCTCATACTTTTTTCAATCAAATTGGCCACTTCCAGCCTTTGCTCTAGCCAACCCTAGCTCACGCTACAGAGAGGTATTGGTGAATCGGTTCAGTTTTTTTGATTCATGTTTTGGCAGATCTTTTGTGCCCATTCGAATCCTCAATCTCTAATTTGAAATCCCATACTTTTTCCAATCAAATTGACCACTTCTAGCCTTTCCTCTAGCCAACTTAGCTCACGCTACAGAGAGGTATTGGTGAATCAGTTCAGTTTTTTTGATTCATGTTTTGTCAGATCTTTTGTGTCAATTCGAATCCTTAATCTCTAATTTGAACTCTCATACTTTTTTCAATTAAATTGACCACTTCCACCCTTTCCTCTAGCCAACCCTAGCACTTGCTACAGACAGGTGTTGTTGAATCTATTCAATTCTTTGGATTCATGTTTTGGCAGATCTTTTGTGTCCATTCGAATCCTCAATCTCTAAATTGAAATCTCATACTTTTTCCAATCAAATTGGCCACTTCTAGCCTTTGCCCTAGCCAATCCTAACTCACACTACAGACAAGTATTGTTGAATTGGTTTAGTTTTTTTCATTCATATTGTGGCAGATCTTTTGTGTCCATTCGAATCCTCAATCTCTAATTTGAACTCCCATACTTTTTCCAATCAAATTGTTCACTCCTGGCCTTTTATGTGCCCAACCCTAGCTCACGGTACAGACTGTTATTGCTGAATTTGTTCAACTTTTTTGATTCATGTTTTGGCAGATCTTTTGTGTCCATTCGAATCCTCAATCTCTAATTTGAACTCTCATACTTTTTCCAATCAAATTGGCAACTTCTAGCCTTTGCTCTAGCCAACCCTAGCTCACGCTACAGACAAGTATTATTCAATTGGTTCGGTATTTTTGATTCATGTTTTGGCAGATCTTTGTGTCCATTCGAATCCTCAATTTCTAATTTGAACTCTCATCCTTTTTCCAATCAAATTGGCCACTTCTAGCCTTTTATGTGCCCAACCCTATCTCACATTACAGACTGGTATTGTTGAATCTATTCAACTTTTTCAATTCATGTTTTGGCAGATCTTTTGTGTCCATTCGAATCCTCAATCTCTAATTTGAACTCTCATCCTTTTTCCAACCAAATTGGCCATTTCTGGCCTTTGCTCTAGCCAACCCTAGCTCACACTACAGACAAGTATTGTTGAATCTGTTCAGTTTTTTTGATTCATGTTATGGCAGATCTTTTGTGTTCATTCGAATCCTTAATCTCTAATTTGAACTCTCATACTTTTACCAATCAAATTGGCCATGTCTAGCTTTTGCTCTAGCGAACCCTAGCTCACGCTATAGAATAGTATTGTTCAATCGGTTCAGTATTTTTGATTTATGTTTTGGCAGATCTTTTGTGTCCATTTGAATCCTCAATCCCTGATTTGAACTCTCATCATTTTTCCAATCAAATTGGCTACTTCTAGACTTTGCACTAGTCAACCCTAGCTCGCGCTACAGACAGGTATTGCTGAATCGGTTCTGTTTTTTTATTCATGTTTTAGCAGATCTTTGATGTCCATTCGACTCCTTAATTTCTAGTTTGAACTTTCATACTTCTACCAATCCAATTGGACACTCATAGCCTTTTATGTGCCCAACCCAAGCTCACGGTACAGACTGGTATTGTTGAATCTGTTCAACTTTTTTGATTCATGTTTTGGCAGATCTTTTGTGTCCATTTGAATCCTCAATCTCTAATTTGTGCTCTCATACTTTTTCCAATCAAATTGGCTACTTCGAAACTTTGCACTAGTCAACCCTTGTTCGCGCTACAGACAGGTATTGCTGAATCGGTTCTGTTTTTTTATTCATGTTTTGGCAGATCTTTTGTGTCCATTCGACTCCTTAGTCTCCAGTTTGAACTCTCATTCTTTTACCAATCAAATTGGACACTCCTAGCCTTTTATGTGCCAAACCCGAGCTCACGGTACAGACTGGTATTGTTGAATCTGTTCAACTTCTTTGATTCATGTTTTGGCAGATCTTTTATGTCCATTCGAATCCTCAATCTCTAATTTGAGCTCTCATACTTTTTCCAATCAAATTGCCCACTTCCAGTTTTTGCTCTAGCCAACCCTAGCTCACGCTACAGACAAGTATTGTTGAATCGGTTCAGTTTTTTGATTCAAGTTGTGGCAGATCTTTTGTGTCCATTTGAATCCTAAATCTCTAATTTGAACTCTCATAGTTTTTCCAATCAAATTGGACACTACTAGCCTTTTATGTGCCCAACCCTAGCTCACGATACAGACTGGTATTGTTAAATCGGTTCAGTTTTGTTGATTCATGTTTTGGTAGATCTTTTGTGTCCATTTGAATCCTCAATCTCTATTTTGAACGCTCATACTTTTTCCAATCAAATTGGCCACTCCTAGCCTTTGCTATTGCCAACCCTATCTCACGTTACAGACAAGTATTGTTGAATCGGTCCATTTTTTTGATTCATGTTTTGGCAGATCTTTTGTGTCCATTCGAATCCTCAATCTCTAATTTAAACTCTCATACTTTTTCCAATCAAATTGGACACTCCTAGCCTTTTATGTGCCCAACCCTAGCTCACGGTACAGACTGGTATTGTTGAATCGGTTCTGTTTTTTTGATTCATATTTTGGCAGATCTTTTGTGTCTATTGGAATCCTCAATCTCTAATTTGAACTTCATACTTTTACCAATCAAATTGGACACTCCTAGCGTTTTATGTGCCCAACCCTAGCTCACGGTACAGACTGGTTTTGTTGATTCGGTTCAGTTTTTTTGATTCATGTTTTGGCAGATCTTTTGTGTCCATTCGAATCGTCTATCTCTAATTTGAACTCTCATACTTTTTCGAATCAAATTGGCCACTTCTAACCTTTGCTCTACCAACCCTAGTTCACGCTACAAACAAGTATTGTTGAATCGGTTCAGTTTTTTTGATTCATGTTTTGGCAGATCTTTTGTGTCCATTGGAATCCTCAATCTCTAATTTGAACTCTGATACTTTTTCCAATCAAATTGGACACTCTTAGCCTTTTATGTGTCCAACCCTAGCTCAGGGTACAGACTGGTATTGTTGAATCGGTTCAGTTTTTTCACAAAATAACATATATTACCGATAAGTTATAGTATAAAATGCCTATATATCTGAGAACGCAACATTTTATCCTTATTATACTTAGTAAATAGCCTGTTTGTTTGAAAACACCATATCTTACCTGAAAGATATAGCGTAAAATGCCTATATATATGAGACCGCAACATCTTACCCGTAATTTATGGAGTAAATAACGTATTTTTCTAAAAACACCAAATCTTTCCGGTAAGTTATACTGTAACATGCCTATATATCTGTGAACACAACATCTTATCCGTATTTTATTGAGTAAATAACATGTTTTTCTAAAAAACACCACACCTTACTGGTAAGTTATAGTGTGAAAGACTATATATCTGAGAACGCAACATCTTACTCGTATATAGTAAATAAATTATTTTTCTAAAAACAAGATATGTTACCGGTAAGTTATAGTGTAAAAGGCCTATATATCTGAGAACACAACATCTTACCCGTAGTTTATGGAGTAATTAACTTATCTTTCTAAAAACACCATATCTTACGGGTAAGTTATAATGTAAAATGTCTATATATCTGACAACGCAACATCTTATCCTTAATTTATGGAGTAAATAACTTATTTTTCTCAAAACACCATATCTTACCGGTAAGTTATAGTGTAAAAGACCTATATATCAGAAAATGCAACATTGTACCCGTATTTTGTTGAGTACATAGCCTGTTTTTCTGAAAACACCATATCTTACCAGTAAGTTATAGTGTAAAAGGCCTATATATCTGAGAACGCAACATTTTACCCGTAATTTCTGTAGTAAATAACTTATTTTTCTAAAAACACCATATCTTGCCGCTAAGTTATAGTGTAAAAAGCCTATATATTTAAGAACGCAACTTCTTACCCGAAATTTATGGAGTAACTAACTTATTTTTCTAAAAACATCATATCTTTCCGGTAAGTTATACTGTAGAATGCATATATATCTGATAACACAACATCTTATCCGCATTTTATTGAGTAAATAGCATGTTTTTCTAAAAACACCACACCTTACTAGTAAGTTATAGTGTGAAAGGCTATATATTTGAGAACGCAACATCTTACCCGTAACTTATATAGTAAATAAATTATTTTCCTAAAAACACGATATGTTACCGGTAAGTTATAGTGTAAAAGGCCTATATATCTGAGAACGCAACATCTTACCCGTAATTTATGGAGTAAGAACTTATCTTTTTAAAAACACCATATCTTATGGGTAAGTTATAGTGTAAAATGCCTATATATCTGACAACGCAACATTTTACCCGTAATTTATGGTGTAAATAACTTATTTTTCTCAAAACACCATATCTTACCGGTAAGTTATAGTGTAAAAGGCCTATATATCACAAAACGCAACATTGTATTTTGTTGAGTAAATAGCCTGTTTTTCTGAAAACACCATATCTTACCGGTAAGTTATAGTGCAAAAGGCCTATATATCTGAGAACGCAACATTTTACCCGTAATTTCTATAGTAAATAACTTATTTTTCTAAAAACACGATATCTTACCGGTAAGTTATAGTGTAAAAGGCCTACATATCTAAGAACGCAACTTGTTACCTGAAATTTATGGAGTAACTAACTTATTTTTCTGAAAACACAATATCTTACGGGTAAGTTATAGCGTAAAATGCCTAAATATATGAGAACGCAACATCTTGCCTGTAATTCATGGAGTAAATAACTTATTTTCTCAAAACAACATATCTTACCGGTAAATTATAGTGTAAAGGGCCGATATATCTAAACATAACTTCTTACTCGAAATTTATGGAGTAACTAAATTATTTTTCTAAAACACCATATCTTACCGGTAAGTTATAGTGTAAAAGACATATATATCTGAGAACGCAACATTTTACCCCTAATTTGTGGAGTAAATAACTTATTTTTCTAAAAAGACCATATGTTATCGGAAAGTTATAGTGTAAAAGGCCTATATATTTGAAAACGCAGCATCTTACCTGTAACTTATATAGTAAATAACTTATTTTTCTAAAAACACCATATCTTACCGGTAAGTTATAGTGTAAAATGCCTATATATCTGAAAACGCAACATCTTACCCGCATTTTATTGAGTAAATAGCCTGTTTTTCTAAAAATACCATATCTTACCCGTAGTTTATAATGTAAAAGGCCAATATATTTGAGAACGCAACATCTTACTCGTAATTTATGGAGTAAATAACTTATTTTTCTAAAAACACCATATCTTACCAGTAAGTTATAGTCTAAAAGGCTTATAAATATAAATATATATATATCTTGAAACGCAACATCTTACCCGTAACTTATATAGTAAATGAATTATTTTTCTCAAAACATCATATTTTGCTAGTGAGTTATTGTGTAAAATGCCTATATATCTGAGAACACAACATCTTATCTATATTTTATTGAGTAAATAGCCTTTTTTTTTTTTTTTTATAAAAATACCATATCTTACTAGTAAGTTATTATGTAAAAGCCTATATATTTGAGAACTCAACATCCTATCCGTAATTAATGGATTAAATAACTTAATGTTTTAAAAGCACCATATCTTACCGGTAAGTTATAGTGTAAAAGGCTTGTATATCTAAGAACCCAACATCTTACCCGTAATTCGTGGAGTAAATAACTTATTTTTATGAAAACACCGTATCTTAATGGTAAGTTATAGTGTAAAAGCCCTATATATCTGAGAAAGCAACATCTTACACTACTACAAAAAGTGAAAAAGACGACCAGAAAACAACGACGGTCTAAGTGAAAACCGTCGTGGTTTTTAAAAGACGACGGTTCTAAAAACACCGTCGTGTAATACCACCTTAGACAACTAAAAATGAAGATTCAAATGGCTGTTCAAAAACAACGACGTACCTAATTAAACAACCGACGTCTATTTGAAACAGATTTCCGCAGTGTAAAATCAAAGCCAACAAAGAACGGCAGAAGTTATGAATCGACCGACGTAGAAAGTAAAGACGACGATTTCAATAAAAGCCGCCGTTTTTACTCATAAAATAACACGACGAGGTTTTCGTATAAGACGCCGTATAATTACAAACAAATCCACGGCTTTAAAATACAAAATATCGCCGTATTAAATTAATTTACAACGACGGAAAATATAAATATATCGACGTCATTATCGTATAGTTCTACGACGTTATCTTTAAATCGTACAATAAAATTTAACGTCGTATTTATTCATTTTATACGTCGTACATTTAATTTAAACCGTCGTCTTAATAAGAATTTTTGTTAACAATTTTTTTCTTTGATTTTCTTATCCTACGTCGGTAGATCTACTTAATGACAAGAATTGAAATAACCACGACGGTTTATATAGAAAACCGCCGACATAACCAGATTTTTCTGAGATCCCAAGGGTTACGAAATCTTACCAGATGGAACTCTGTTCCACATCATAATCTTAACAGATGACACAGATTTGCAATCAGAGAGACAATTTTTTGGAAGTTGATGATGTGTGTGCTTTTGTGTATCTACAAATATTATACCTAACGTCGTTGCAAATTTGCAATCAGAGAGACAATTTTCAACGACGGTTATATTATACCTAACGACGTTTAAAAAACAAATCAACGTCGCTCAACAAATATATTACGTCGTCTTAGTCTTACTTAAGACGACGAAAAACGACGACAGTAATACAAAAACAGTCGTTGTTTTTATACTCTTATTTTTTTTAAATCTGTCATCCAAAAAAGAAAATTTACATATTCCAGAACATTAATTTCCTTCATTTTAAATTTCTTTGATTTTCAGATTTCTTCATTCCAGCAAATCTGATCTTCAGATTTCCCTGAGAAGCGAACTTTCCTTCGACAGCGAGTGGAGGCCAGGCTTGCATCTCTTTTGATGGAAAGCAAGGAGTATTCAGAAGCACTAAGTGTCCTATATCAGGCTTGATCAAGGAAGTGAGAAGGCTAGTTGACAAGCTTCTTCTTGTGGACATAGATTTGATGCGAGTAAGCTCAATTTCTCTTTGAGAAAGACATCCAAATTATTGTCTTTGAGATGTGAGAGACAGTGTCTCTGAGAGAGGAAGAACTTGGAACCCTAAATGTAAACCGAAAATGAATGAAAGCGACAAATTTATAGAATAAATTTTTAAAACCAACGGCGGTCCTTACAAAAAAACCGCCGTTTAAATTGTAAAATCAACGTCGGTATGACCGACGTATATTACATAAATCCACGTCGGTAAATTAATAAAAACGACGTGTTAAATAATCTACCATGACGCGAGTTATTACTTATGTACTTTAATTTTTGAGTTTACTACGACGGTACCTACAACACTACTGTCGTATTTATTTACCACGTCCGAAGTTAAATTTACCGTCGTATTTTTTAATTTATACGTCGTAGTTATATGTAACCGCCGTATTATTTTTTTGAAATGGTTTTATATATAAGCAACTTTTAGTCTACCTGACTTACACATGCACTGTTTCCAAACCCGATTAAAAATTTCAATCTCCCAGAGAAAACTTTTCGTCTTTTTTCCTTGTCAGAGCACTGTCAGAGTATTTCATCGTCTTCCTCTCGTCTTCTTCGTCGTCTCTGAACTTAAAGATCGATCGTCTTCCTCTTGCTTTCATTGCACGCAATAGGTAAGCTTTCATTTTCACTATTTTGGTTACTGTTTTGCATGCTCATACGTTTTTTGTTTGAAAAATCTTTTTACCTTTTTTCTGGCCAAAATCATTTTACTTCTTTTCAAGTTTGATAAAATATACAGACAAAGAGGGAAAGTTTCCAACTTTGAAGACAACTACCTCAACTAAATAAGACGACGGTAGCTTCTTATTTACGTGGTTAAATATGTAGACCACGACGGTTCGTCAGTCGTTCTAGCGTCGTCTGAAAATTGACAAAGTTGTTTTTAAAATTATAGTCTTTTTTTTATTTGCTTGTTTAATTGCAGGTTTGATTTCTCTGAACAATGGTTTTTGTTTTTCCCTAATTTGATAAAATATAAAGAAAAAGAAAGTAGGGTTGGTATCTAATATAGACGACAGTATATCTATTGTTTTACGTCGTGTGAATGTTAATACCACGACGTGGTATTTTAGGGTTTTGGATCTGCAATCAAACATTCACAGAGAAAGAAAGAAGGGTTTTGGATCCTTATATAGACGACGGTGTATTACTATTGACGTCGTGTGAACATAAATACCACGACGTTATATAAATAATGGTTTTAAACATTTATTACGTCTGAGATTATTTCATTGCGTCGTTTAAAATCATATCATACGTCGTATTTTATTAATAACCGTCGTTTGTGTTCTTAATCTTTTCCTGAAATATTTTCACTTGCAGTTTTGTCTGTTAAAATGGTTTCTCAACACCAAACTAAGGATTCTGGCTCCAAGAAAAATGGAGGTAAGGAGCTTGGAATGGTAGCTCCTCAAGACAAGTCTTCGAAGGAGATGAAGTCTTCGAAGAAGATGAAGTGAAGTTTGCTTCATCATCTGCTGAGACAGAACCAACCAGCCAGACAACAATCTCTGATGATTCAAAGACTGGTCGAGGTATGAGCACAATGCCTCGTGTTGTGAAGAGAAAGCTTCAGAAACTGAGGCCAATTGTTGAGTACAATAAAAGGGGGAAAGGTATTGGCCAAGCACATAGTGAAATGCAGTCGTACATTGGTGTCTTGGCACGCTCCAGAGTTCCACTTGTGGACAAGAAATGGTCCCAAATCCCCAAGGATATAAAGGAGCAGATTTGGGAAGCAGTTGACATGGCTTTTGTCGTAGGTCAAGGGGGCAAGAACTCTGTTTTAGCTTCTGCTGCCAAGAAATGGAAGGATTTCAAGTCTACACTAACGAGGCATTATATCCTTCCATACACCAATGACAAGGAGAAATTAAGCCAACCCCCGGAAACATATAAATTCATAGAGAAAGCACAATGGGATGCCTTTGTAGCTTCAAGGCTTTCCAAAGATTTTGAGTCTGTGCATTCTCAACATGCACAGATTAGGGAGAAACTCGAGTACAATCATCGATTGTCTCGAAAAGGATATGCTGGATTGGAGGATCAATTGGAGGAAACCATGCCTGGGGTAGAAATTGATCGATCTACCTTATGGAAGAGAGCTAGACAGGACAAACATGGTAACATCCCGATCCAAAGGTGGCAGAGAAAGCAAAATTAATTGTAAGCCTACTCACTCTGTTTTAAATTTTTATTAAACTGTGAATAATTCTTATTACGTCTTATGTTATATTTTTTTCGTCGTGTGAATGATATTACCACGTCGAAACTTTTTTAAAAACGTCGTTAAAGGTCTAAATAGGAAAAACTACTCTGTTTTCTTTAATTATAGCATAAGATGTCGGTGGTTCATTTTAGCGTCGTGTGAATGATATTACCACGTCGAAACTTTTTAAAAAACGTCGTTAAAGGTCTAAATTAGGAATCACTACTCTGTTTTCTGTAATTATAGCATAAGACGTCGGTGGTTTATTCATTTCGTCGTTTTAAAAAACTAACCACGTCGGTATAACTACCGTCGTGATAAATTATAATAACGTCGGTTTATATGTTATTGCGTCGTGTGAAATTATATAATACGTCGTTTGTATATAAATAACCGTCGTGTGTTTTTTGTTCTTACTTTTTTATATATCTTTGTTTTAGGATGAATTGCAAAAACAAGTCTCGGAAGGCAAAGTCAGTGTATATGGCAGCAATGATGTGCTGACCATGGCTTTGGGCCCCGAGCATCCTGGCAGATTGAGAGGAGTAGGTGCTGGGATTTCCCCAAGGCAGTATTTCAATTTACCCAAACCACAGAGGGTTAGCTTTGACGACCGTTTGAAGGAGAGTTTAAAAGTTCTCCTTCAAGAAGAGACTAAAAAGATGGAGGCTAAGGCAAGGGAAGAGGCCTTAAGGATGGAGGCTAGAACAAAACAATTGGTAGAGGCTGAGAGGGAGCATTTCCTGAGTCAGCTTTCCCAATTAATTCCCAATTTTGATCCAAGCATGCTTAAACCAAGAATTAGCCAAAGTCCCAAAAATCCAATGTCTGACAAAGCAAGCTGCTCTGGAGGTGATGTGAGATCCCTACATTTTGAGGATGATACTGCCAAAAATGGGAAACATCGGGAAGATGAAGAGAAGGAAGAAGAAAAAAAAGATGAAGAGAAGGAAGAAGAAAAACAAGAAGAAAAGGAGAAAGAAGATGAAGAAAAGCATGGCGACAAGGTATGTTCACATAACTTTGCCTTTTTTATTTGTTTTTCAAAATTTCAGACGTCGATATTTTTCTTTAAACCGTCGTTTGTTTACAACTTAGACGGCGGAATTTTTTTAAGGCGTAATAAAATATTCACCACGACGGTTTTTTCACCGTCGTTTAAATTCTTTTCAGACGACGTTTTATTCCTTAAACCGTCGTTTTTATTGAATTACCACGTCATTTTTTTTTTATTTCTTTAAACAGGTTATTGAAGTTGGTGATTATTCAAATATGGAGGCGCCATCTTCTTTAAAAACCCTTTGTCGTTATGTGGAAACGACACTCCTGCCTGAGGATAAGATCCTGCAATTTACAATTGATAAGGAGGTGTTTGGTGGTGAACGCGATACCTTCCTCCTGCCTGAAGATATTACACAATTTGCAGGCATGGAAGAAATTGGAGCTACTGTGTTGCTGTATATATGAGGTTTGTCATTCTAAAATAATACGTCGTTGGTTTATATATTGCGTCGTCTTAACTAACTAACCACGTCGTTAGTATGTACCGTCGTGATAAATATATTATAACGTCCTCATCTATTTCAGTACGTCGTGTGAAATTTTATAATACGTCGTTTTGTTATACATAACCGTCGTGTGTTTTTTTGTGCTGACTTGTTTATATTATTTTATGTATTTAGGTACTTACATGATGTTTTGAAACAAGCAAATATGT